>NC_091821.1:59305689-59523189 GCF_038994185.2 Dermacentor albipictus | reverse complement strand
TAAATCCTTATCAACCAATATCGGTTGTTATGAACCTTATCAGACTAGATCCAACCGTTATCAACCCGTATCGGTTATTATCAACCATATCTGACTCGATCCGACCATTATTAACTCTCATGAGTCCTTATCAACCCTACCGGACTTGATCCGACCCTTATCGACCCTTATCGGTACCATTAACCTTATCAGAGTTGCTCCGACCATTACAACGTCTAGAGTGCTCCAAGACGGCTATATATGTGGTCCCGAAGATGGCTTTTACTCCATCATCACCAAATATTTCAACAGAGCCTCTACAGAAACTGTTCTCTGACGTTTCTTTTTTAGAGCGCAGCTCTTTGGCGTCCGTTCCTGGGTTTCGCGTCGTCGTCGTCGTCGGCCTCGTAACCAGCTCCGCCCCCCTTTCATCCCCCCAGCGCTAGCAGCGACCGACTGATACCGCTGGATGCCGCTGACGCTGCTAGAGATTCAAGATAACGTGACTGCATAGAACACCGTCGCCGCCATGCAGAAAGAGGAGGAAAGGGTCCCCCCCCCCCTGTTCTTGTGTGGCGGATAGGGGTTGACTCACTATCGGCGTCAGCGGCATCAGTCAGTCGCTGCTATCTCTTCCCTCCTCCCTTTATCGTGTTGTCCGCTTGCTGCGCGCGCTTCTGCCCCCATCGTTTGCCGCTGGGTGTACACGCCGCCCCCCTCCCCCCTCTTCCTGCGAGTCTCGGGTTGTGGGAGAATGCGGGAGAACATCCCGTTCCTCTCGCTCGTAACGCGTCCCACGGCTGTGACAACCTCGCGAGGCACTTGTATAGATCTCGTCTTTGAGAATCAAGCATTGGTGTACCAAGTCGAACATATATCAGCCTATTTCTCCGACCACAAAGCTTCCTTCATGACTGTCAAGAACTGTTAGTGGAGTCTTTGTTAAAGGAATACGTGTGAAAAATAAAAAAAAATTCTGTGATAGCGCATACATGTGTTGCTCGATTTCTTTGCCTCAATCTATCGAAAAGGTGAAACAGCTTATTTGCTGCGCTCAAATTTCGCATTAGGAAGTAACGTAATCGTCGGTAATTTTTTACCGCCGGTACAACACATTCATGTGGTTCAGATATAGCCACTCATTGCAAGCGTGGTTGTTTAGCCCAGTGCGTAAGACACTCCGCTTCTGACCGGGGGTGATAGGCTGGAAACTCACCACTACCAACGTTTTTCATTTCAAATTTATTTTGTTTTATACAATAATTTCTTTATACAGATCCATCTTACGTGACAGACGGATGGACGGACGGACAGATTCCCTCGTTGGATAGGCGCATAAACGCTTACACATCTAAAAGGAACCCACGGCACTGTCTCTGCGCGCATTTGTGATGGCAAATGCGCCGAGTCTGCATGCAAACGCGTGCCGGTGCCACTGCTGCATGTACGTGTGCCGACACGTGTAGCGTACCGCGTGTGCCAATACGTGTACGCCTCACTTTAGAAGGTGATTAATTTTCGCGCCGACGGGCGACGGCAGTAACATTAAACGAGCCGACCGACACGAGCGCGTGGTTGTTATCGGCCAGGTGGCGGAGCCTCGCTCGTGCGCGCTATGAGTGGAAACCGGAACGGGATGCGCGTCCTTTTGTCTCATGAGCGAGTGGGCGCGTCTCTACGAGCTTGTGTTGTGTTCGCCGCAGTGCGTGGAGATTTCGAATCGGCGGCAAACAAACGCCAGCAGCGCATGATCATCGTGTACATGCGTAGTGAGAATCTGCGGCATTCATCCGAGGTCTGCGTAAAACCCAGACTGAGTGCTATTTAATTTTTTTTTCTGTTTTTCGTTTAGCGTTGCGAGTTGTTAGTCGAAAGTAACGTATCGATGCGTTCGTTTAGAAACAGTGTCATTCGCTACGCGCGCGACGTGGACGAGTTGTGGCGCAAGCGACAGAACTCGTCGCTTGCGCCCCCGGCAGCTTCGGATGAGGCAACGTGAAGTTTTACGGGGTATCGGTGCCCGTGTTCGCGTAGATCCCTCTTGCGTAATGGTGCTAATTCCTCGGTGGTCATCAGCCGCAGTGGTGGCTGTGCGGCTTTGGCGTTCGGCTCCAGAGTGTCACGAATTTCATTCCCGGTCGCAGCACCCGTATTCCGATCGAGACGGAATGTATTAAAGGGGCACTAAAACCAAATACTAAGTCAAGCTAAAGTGATAGATTAGTGCTCGAGAATCTCTAAGGCGTCAATATTATCACGAACAGAGCTTTAATAATCGAGAAATTGAGGCAAATGCACGACATGATTAGAGACTCCCCCGGCACGTTCAAGCACTTGCCCGATGACGAAAGGACTCCTCAGTTAAATTCTCTCGCTAGTGCTCAACTACTCACTGCAAGAAACATACTTGTATTGTATTATAGGACAAAATAATATGCTACTTCTCCAGTTCTATTTCATTTTCAGAGAAAAGAACTCATTAAAATTACCCTTTACAACGACGCGGGCGGTCGGAAGATTTCTTTTTCGCTCGACTCGGCGCCGCCAACGCTTTCACGTTTCAGTAGTTTCGTTATCGCGTAGTGCAGCGCTGGTTTTGCTGGCTGGCGAAGCTAGCACTAACTGCAAGTAGCAGAGAATTTAACTTCCGTGTGATGTCGCGAGATGCTTCAACGATCTACGCCACTTGACCAAAAGACAGCTGCAGAGGCGAATCCACCTCTCTCTCTCTCTCTCTCTTGGCTCGGTACCGCCGTCTGTCGGGCGCCGTTTCACTCAACGACGCCAGCAAAAGGTGGTGATGGCGTATGCAACGTCACCACTTTTCCGGTTGGGTGGCGGAAGATTTGAATTTCGAAAAAGGTATTCGGACCCTTAAGATGAAATTTTCTCGTAAACTAAGTCTTTTCCTGCCACGAAACAAGCATTGCGAGGTTTTTGGAATGGCATTTAGACAGTCCACGTCGACTTAGTATTTGCCTTTAGTGTCCCTTTAAGCCCGTGTACTTACATATTTAGGTGCATGTTAAAGAAAGCTTTAACTGGATAACTCAAATCTAAATACGCAGGAAGAAGTGGTTCTGCTCGGCACCCACTGCGCTGAATCGGTGATGATTGTTGAATTTAAAAGTGACCCTTAAAGTCTACCGACTAGACGAGCAAAATTTTTTTTTTCACCACCATATTTTGCGATAATTGTTGAATATCACACAGACACACGCACAAAAAAAAAAAGCGAGAACCCCAAGCATCAAGCTTACGACTTCAAAGCTCAGTAATCAAAAGACGATATCACAATTGTGTTAATTGCACCTTTTCAGACATCCAAAGCGGACAAAATTAGTGTAATATATAGCACTCTGAAATATAGAACTAATTCAATCGTCAGTAGAAATTTTGCAAAAACCCGTAAACATCGCAATAATTTCAAGCAAACATTTCCCCACTCTATAGATGCTCTTCAGAGGCAGTCCACAGATCTGCCATATCTGTTTTTCTTTCACAGTTAAGAATATGCGAACATTGTGCTTCAGTATTTTTAAACGTACCAATTTTTGACAAGTAAAAGCTATGATGCGCTAAATGAAAATTATACTACCTGTAAAGGGAGTAGAATTATTATTTTTCTATAAAATGCAACAACTTTCCTTCAAATTGGTTCAGGGAGGTTTTATAATGAGCGCATATCTGCGTTTCACATGCATTTGAATGGAAAATTGCATATGACTCTAAGTAAAACTTTATCTGAAGAGGAAGCCGAGAAAAACCATTTCTGCTTTCTATGTATTGAGTTAAAGCTCTCTTTATGGAACCCCAGATAGTTGAAATTAATCTGACTGTGGCGTCTCTCGTAGCCTCCGTGAGTTGTTTTGGGACGGTCAACACCATAATCAAGTTTTTAAGCGGCGTGATCGCCTCGGCAATGGCCAATCGCAGACCATACTATAGTAAGAGAAAAAGCTTTCAATACGGTCCCAGAAGCGCGTAGCGCCATAATACATTATTTTTACAAAATGAGCGGGCAGTAGATGAAATACAAAATTCGGCAGGCAGGCTTTCCTGTAGCATGAAATGTGACCCAACCAACATGGCCTAACCAACCCTCGAAAGCTAAGAGACACGTTTCAAAAGAAGTTTGAATAGTGTAAGGAACGGCGGAGCAGCAGAGATGGAGGGGGGCCATTTTGCGCGCTTGCGCCTTTTTTTTACGATTCTAGCCTGACGTCTGCCACCTTCGTTAGCTCAGATAAGATGTGTGGGATGTTGCACATGCAGGTTTCACGCATCCACATTTGATCACGACACGGCTGTTACAACACAGGCGCCCCCCCTCCCCCTTTTATCTTTGAAATGGTGAATCCTTGAATAGTAGAAATGCTATGCGATATATTCGAACTCTACAAAATAAAAATAAAGAAAAAACACATGTTTCTTTACTTCGCGCTTGTTTCTCTCATCTTGCACGAAAACAAGAAGGTTTTAACCTATTGAAGTAATTCTTGTTTCAAAATTCCGTAAGATTTTTAATGAAACTACGAGAGACAGCACAGGGAAATTCGCTTGTGGTAGATTTGACGATTTCGTAAGTAGGTTCCATAAGTGTGATTTTCAGGGGCTTAAGACTATTCGAGCAGCGTGCACACCCCGATGGCGGTTGAAGTCGCAACAAAAAAGGGGTAAAAAGAAGATACCGACAAAACAGATGCCCCCGAACTGGGCGTAAGTAAACTGCGCTCGGGGACGCTTCTCATGTCGCGGTGTTAAAGTCCAAGCAATTGTTATTTTTTATATGCGTAACAGTTAGAAAATGCTCGCTTTGTTTCAATCTATAGTTAAAAAAACATCTTGAAGATGGATGAACACGCTTTCTTTTTTTTCCAGTTAATTACACATGCTAATACATCGGGAAAGAAGTGTGCTCGATGGGCGTATATCTTGAACTTCAACGCCATCAAGGGCGCTACAGGACAAAGCATTTACTTGGAGCAGAGTAAAGCTCTTTGGGTATTATGGTGGTCTTTATTAGTGTGCTCGCTAATGTGCAGGGAAAATGACGGCGGTGGAGGTTGTTATATCGTTTCGGTACACGTATAGTCAGCGATGCCCTTGTGGTTCCGACATTGGAAGCAAACTGTGCTTACGCGATGTTCTTATGACGTGCTTTGCCACGCGATGCCGAGCTGACGAACGAAAATATGGACACGTTGAACGAGAAATTACGAGCTAGTACATGCGTGTTCAGTTGTTATAAAAAGCCGACGCATCGACGACGGCTGAGTGGTTCTTACACTTGCCGAGCAACAAAAACGAATGCACACGTATGCGATGTGTGCAAGACGATAAGAAGGTAACTGTATAGCCACTAGTGTCGCGTAACATTTATTGCAATTTTTCTTCTGTTCTTGGTTTCGTCATCAGTTCGCATGAAGCCATGCCCCCACTCTTTCCAAGATTGGCCACTCAGTGGGACTGAGAAGACATGAATTGAACTGTACATAAAAGAATTCTTACATGTGAGTTACATAAACGTTGCCGCGTTGATCATTTGCTTTCCCGTTCTATCTGATTGAATCTGCAAGATTACATGGTGTCTCTTCTTTCGTTCGTCTGAACAAAATCGTTTCTCTTTCCTTTTTTTTTCTTCTGCGTGCGAGCACCACCTTTCAAAGTTATCGCTCGGCGTCGGTACTGCAGCCGGCAGCCAGCAGGACCTGTTCGATGTCGCATCAGCGAAGTGCGATGCATCCGGCAGTGAAGTCGAACGCTCCGGCCGCAAATAAACTTTGCTCGCAAGTCTAGAGCGCGCAAAACGGAGCTCAGCGTTGCGGGCTCCACTTTGCGCGCTATGTTCTTTTTCTTCGCACGCGGATCACTTTCGAGTCCTAAGATTGTACGCAAAGATAAGCAAACTATCACCGGTCTCGGCAAGGTTTTCTTTTTTTCTCTCTCACTTCCAAGGAGTTCCGGGGCACATGAACACATATTCAGACTCTTCAACTTTGGAAAGTTGACAAATAGAAGCAGCGACTGTTCCTTGTAGGCTCAGGAGATAAAAATGGAGCGTTGAACACATAAAGAACAAAATATCACGAACAAGCTTTGTTTCAGTGTTGAGTTGCTTTCACTATAAGATGGCTAGCTGGCTGAATGAAGCCAGCAAAAAGTGCATGGGCAAAGACAAAATGACGTAACGTTGTCCAAGTATTCAAGGTCAGGTGTTTCTTAATCTGGGACGCACACTTCAAAGCGAGAAAACGAGGGACAGAGAGAGAAAAAAGAAAGAAAAGAAGACAGAGTGCACAAGCATGGAAGCGTTCGTGCAAAACAGGAACACTTCCACATGCTACTTTCAAGCTCTCGAAAATGAAGAGGTATAGAGGAAGAAGGACGTGCTCGGCCTTTACCGATGTGACGTTGTTGTACCGAAGCTGTATTTCTTTCTTTTTTTTATTGTTGTTATTCTGGTTGCTTTCTTTCGGTTCGTGCATTGTGCACAACCACCCATTGTACCCAAGGGGCGCAAGTGCGTCAAGGTAACAATCTTCACAAACTTTGCCGCTTTCGTAGACATCTTAGTTTACTCTTGGTTTCAGTGCTAAAATTTCGGCCTTCGCCATACTCTACGAGATTAGATTACCTAGACCTAAGGTAAAACCAGCGTAAGGTAAAGGAAAAAAGATGAAATACTGCGAATGCGAGCCTAATCGTATAAAGCAAAAGAGCTGAGTATATTCTATATAAGTGCAGTCCCACAGGCAGCTTGCTACGATATCCACTCAAGTAACTTCAACTATCAAGCGTCCCTAATTTTGTAAACCGTAGTACTAAGTACCGAAGAAAGAAGAGCGTTTTCTTCTTTCTTTTTTTTCGGGGTCGGGAGGAGGGTATATGGCTCAAGCTAAGCAGCCGTCCCTTGTTCGAGAGTGTTTGCCCCTTTGCAACGCAGCCAGTAAAAATGCCCGCAACCAGCAGCAAGTGAGCCAAAGGGCCATTGCTCACCTTTCGCTTGTTGCGGATGATGTTGGTGTCACGCACAGTCTCGGCGTTGCCCGGCGTGCGTGAGTTACGCACCGCGCCACCGATGCGTCCGTAAGTGTAGCAGATGACGCACAGTGGCAGAAAGTACTGCAGGCCGACGAGCACGTGGTTGTACACCTTCCAGGCGAACGGCGGCAGGACCACGTTGATGCAGAAGGGTCGCGACACCTCGCCGGACGCGGAGTCGTAGACGAGGATGACGCGCAGTGCGAGGGCGTACGGCAGGGCGGCCGCCGTCGACACGGCCCACACGATGCCGATGAGTACTTTGGCGTTGAACTTGGAGCAGCAGCGGGCGCGCAGCGGCGCCGTCACGGCGCGGTAGCGGTCCAGCGCGATGGCGGTCAGCGTGAATATGGACACGTTGACCGAGAGCACCTGGACGAACGGGCAGAAGGCGCACATGAACTCTGGCAGCACCCAGCGCTGCAGCAGAGCGGCCTGGAACTGGAACGGGATGGAGAACAGTCCGATGATGATGTCGGCCACGGCCAGGTTGGCGATGAAGAAGTTGGTGACAGTGTGCATGCGTCGCGACGTAGCCACGATCCAGAGCACCATGGAGTTTCCGGCCACGGCCACCAGCGAGATGAGTCCGTAGCAGAAGGACAGCAGCACGATGATTTCCACGGGCACCTGGTACAGCTCGTCTTCGTCGGACGTGGTGTTCAGAGGTGACGCCGACCCCAGAGTGCCGTTGCCGGCGACCGTCCGGTTGGCGGACTCGTGGTCCATGCTGGCGGCAGCAGCGGCGGTAGCAGCGGGAGAGCCGAGAAGAGCGCGCGCCCGGACGTGGCGGAGGCACAACCGCGTGTGTTCGGCCCGCGAGGTCGATTGCGGAGCCTGGAGCGTCCGCGCGCGCCCCGCACGCCGACGGTGCGCGCCGCCCGTGACGTCGCCGCCGACGCAAACTCTGTTCAACGCACCCCGCCTCCTCCAGCTCTTCGGTAGGCTCCTTTTTTTTCTACAATACCGATGCTGTGGTTGGCGGCAGCCATGTGTCGCCTGTGTGGGCACACAGATCGAGCAGTGCTTATACATCATTTATCTCGCCGAGAAATAAATAAATAGAGATAGGTATTAAGAGAATGGATTTCGCACTCCGTTTTGTCGAGCCCGGACACGGGCCCCTGCTTTGTTCGGTGTTGCGCTTTGTGTGTTTTTAGTTCATGTGTGTCGGTGCACGAAGTTCAATGTAATTTTTTTTGTGTTGGTGATTGTCGCTTTAACGATAACTTTACTTTTAATGAAGACATGTAACAGTTGAGAGCTGATCATGCAAACGTTGTTTGCAAGCGCAAAGTAAGACCTCTGCCTCACTCTTCGTAGTAATTATTTGGGCATGGTTCAGATGTGTTTTAGATGCGTTTCAGACAAAGAATCCGAAAATACAAAACTGCGAGGCTACAGGAAGATATGTAAAGCCTGATTCGAATTTTCTAAAAACTCATTTCATTTCTTTCCCGGCTTCGAGTTTCCAGACCAGGACGAATTTTTCTGCAACTGCGAGCCTTTTCTTTTGAGGAATCCGCATGCGTTTCCTTTGTGGCAATGGCTACGATTGTGTGGATCTCTCATTTTTCCTTTATTAATTACTTCGCTCCACCTTGCGGCTTTCCGCGGAACTAATAAGTAAAGGAAAAGAAAGGGAGCTTGTCCTTCACCTTTTGCCGTGAAGTTAACAAAAATAAAAGCTTTGAAACATAATTTTATCATCCTAAATTGATTTATTGTTTCTCTTCAGTGTCCCGAAAGTAGACGTCGGTATAGCCCTTAGGGAGGAAAGCCAGTTGAATGCGCACAACGCTGATCGCTCCTGTTCTACCGCGGAATAGCTCCCATTGACCGCCTTGATTGCGAGGGCCACGGTGTGCGTGGCAGGGGGATTCCCCCGTTCTTCCCTCTTAACCACAACACATCCGCCTCTTTCGCCGTGCGATATTTTTCGACAAAAAAATGACTACCATTCCACTCTGTGAAGATGAAATGGCAGCGCTGACGACAGTCGAAGCTCCTAAACGAAAAGCCAAGTGCTTTCGCCGCCATTCCAACTTCACAGAGTGGAATGGTTACCCGGGCTCGCGATTATCGTTTCCGTTCAGCATCGCGGAAACTTTCTTCGTCGGTCGTCGTTTCGTGCCGGCGCCGCTTACATTCTCGTTGCTGTTCCCTCCGCCGCTCCTCATACGCATGTTGTTCTTAGGGTGTACGAACTACACGTGTCTACCCCATCTATAACGCAGCTGTTTTTAGCGCCGATACCTCTCTTGCTTATATTCTGCGATAACCTTGACGTCACACTATTGTTCACCGCGGGCGTTCTAATCTGTTCCGCATTTGACATTTGTGCCACCGAACTGCACCCGTGTAGGTTTGTTAGAAATCGTTGACTCCGTTTCTGTTGGCCGACACCGAAAAAACTACGGGAGGTTAGTTATATACAGCTTTCGCTGTAATAGATACAAAACTAAGCACACCACCAAGGAGAACGATTGATTCGCGTATCGCGAAGGCAGCCTTCTAGCAGGGCCTGTCAGGATTGGGGGCTCAATCCCATCGCCCGTGGTCCTTTGCCAAGATTGGAGTACGGCATGAATTCGAAGGTAGCTGGCCCATGCCGTCGTCCAACTTATTTACGCTGATGACGTTGATGAAGTGAAGAACTGCTTCTCATCGAGAACGAGGAATATGGGTTTATTTACAGAAAGTCTAACATGACTGCTCAAGAGAAGTGTGTCCAGCATTCGCACAACAACAGTTTTTATACACTCGGTCCGCCGGCCATACGAGGCGGCGACTGTTCGTTTACTCATCGCCAACTTGCCGCCGCTCCGCAGAACAGTTTACGTACACAAAGGCACACACATTCCGATGCCCGACGCCAGCGTTGGAGGGGTGCCGTTCCGGGAAGTATCGGCGCCAATCGTGGGTAGCTCGTTGTCTTGCGTCTGGACGAGGCCTGGGAAGCAACATAAAACGGCTTTCCCGCGGCAGCTTGTTCATGTGTACCAGATCAGGTCCGCGCTGGAGAACTCCGGCACCATTGTTCGTCCACCGAACTCGTTCCGTCACAATGGCGATGCGGCTGGTGGATGGAAGCGGTTTTGAGCACAAAGCCCGCTTCTTCGAACGCCTCCTAGCTGCAGCGACGGAGAGTGGGGGATGCGCGTCTTGTCCCCTAGTCGTAATTGGGTGGCAATTTTGCCTTGCAGCTCGCCATTCTTAACAGGCCAGACATCCCGTTTACTCAAACAGCCTACAGGCGCTATACGTGAAAGATGCGCAAATGTGTGACGACAATTTGACCCTATTTGACCCTATTATTTTTTATTTAAAGTAATGGCTTCCTTCTGATCGCACTAACTCGATCTGCTCAAGCATGGCACTAAATGGGAAGTTAGAATTTTTTCTTGTCCCCTTTTGCAATGCTGGCTCTTGCATACAGAGACTCGGTGTACGCTAAAGCTCCACACACGAATGAAACTTTATTCTGCGTAGGCAGCCAATTTTTCACAACGCCCATGGTGGTTACCAGATTATACAAACACTCCGTGCCAGAACGCAACCTAGTGTTGCCAGCATTTTACGCGAGTCAAGATTGAGGCGTCGCTTCTGCTCGACTCTATATGCCCCACAACCGCCACCCGAACTCTCCAAATCGTGATCTGCACGAACTGCCGGAAATAGTGGAACGAGAGCTTGTTCAAATACCAAATCTGGACATGATCAATCATTGCTCCTTGCACATGTGAGCTGGAAGCAGGCACGGGACCGTATAACGTAAAACTATTCCATTCTGATTTATTTTAATCTAATGACATCACATTTACCTAACCGTCGACGCAAGAATCGGGTTGTGACCCGTAAGGTTGTTTGAACAGCCCAATCAAACGCTCTCCACGTTTATAGGAGATCACTTTTGTTTCCTTTCAAAGCAAATAGTATCGCCCACCTTGATAGGTTTTTCGTTTCTAATTGGATGCTAAGAGGCGAGGGTGCGCAGAAGGGGAGATGGTCTCGATGGGGCCGAGTAAGTTCAGTGAATGTAGATAGCCGGATGAGGAGAGCCATGCTAGCATCACTGATTGGTCCGCTCCTCCTTGCTTGCTTGCGGTGGCTGGTCGAAAATCGTCGTAGCGTGCATCGTAAGGTTCTTTTTTTAAATTCACCGACGATTACGATACTCCCTAATGCGAAATTTGAGCGTACCTCTATACGTGTTGTGATTTCGCGGTATATTGGCTGGCGCGGACAATCTCTCTCGTGCGGCACATTGCAAATGTAGCGAAGTGTGGCGCGACTTCTTCGCTAATCGGAAGATCACGAGAAGTGTTGCGTGTGTGGTGGCGGTGGTTAAAAGCCTTCATTGTAGTAATGAGAGATGTGAGCCTCATAGCGGCGCTCTACATACTAGGTGAAGCCCCTAGTCCGGGACCCCATTGGTCGAAGCTGTCAGCTTGGCTTTCTGGACCGAGGTCCTCTGGGCCTGAAGGTCTGAGCAACCAAGCAGGGCTGCCTCCGAGTCCTCTCGTGTAGGGTTGGGGGTTAGGGTTGGATTACGTTCACAGGCCTTTAAACAGCGCCCGAGATGGAGCATCGTACGGCTCATGAAATATTAAGCGCATTATTGTTATTATTATTATTGTTATTATTATTATTATATTGCAGGATAGAGTACATATTAGTTTTCGTTGCCGTGCCCCAAACAGGACAGGGGCAATTTAAGCGAATTTAGAACAACCCTCTAAAAAAGTTTACATCCTTTGGGGCTGATCTTGTCCCCAAACAATAATCGTCATCTGCCTTGCTTGCATTTCCTCTCTTAAAATCTCGGCGCTGGCTACTTTTCTGTCGAGAATGCTGTGTCAAGCTGATAACGCGCAAGCCGTTCGCGACTAGGAAGTACCGGGCTCGCAGCGTTAAAGAAAGGAAATATCGGCAAGGCAGATGACGATTATTGTTTGGGGACAAAATACAACCCAGAGGGTGTAAACTTTTTTTAGAGTGAAGGTATTGTAAATAAGTAACTTTTTTTTAATTATGGGGTTTTACGTGCCAAAACCACTTTCTGATTATGAGGCACGCCGTAGTGGAGGACTCCAGGAATTTCGACCACCTGGGGTTCTTTAACGTACACCTAAATCTAAGTACACGGGTGTTTTCGCCCCCATCGAAATGCGGCCGCCGTGGCCGGGATTCGATCCCGCGACCTTGTGCTCAGCAGCCTAACATCATAGCCACTGAGCAACCACGGCGGGTAAATAAGTAACTTTATATTCCCTGGAAGATATATAAGGCAATATGTTGCGCCCACGACTTCGGACAGTTTTCATGCAAGGAAGTCGTAATGGGTGTTACACAACATATGTTTAAAAAAAAGAAATGAGGCTTTACATTTTAATTGTTTTTACGATTTCGATTGTGGAGCCCCTTAATAGTAAATCTGTTTGTAACAGAAGTTTCTTGTTTTAGCTTCAAACAGCACTGCTTTAGTTTTGTTTGCGGTGATTTTAAGACAGTTTTCAATAGAACAGTCATGAACGTTACTTATAATAACGTTGGCTGTCTTGATAAAGCGACGTGCGTCATTTATTTTAAATAGTAAAGTAGTGTCATCAGCAAAGATATCATATATTGTGTTAGAATCAACATTAATTAATTCGTTGACGTAGTAGATAAAAAAGGAAGCGACCTAAGATGATTCCTTGTGGGACGCCTACTTAAACTGGCCTGACATGTGATACAGTGTCAAGTTGCACTAGGTGCTTTTTGTGTTTCAAGTACGACGTAATTAAGTCTAGAGCTGTTCCGCGTATACCATGGTAGGTTAATTTTTGCAACAACAGCACATCATTTACTGCCAAAGGCTCCTTCCTGTAATATATAAAAACGCCCAGGGTTAGAAGACGCTCTTCCAGGTTGTTCATAACGGATTATTTTTGTTCAAGGAGGGCAACTTGCGCGAACAAATGTTTTCGAAACGCATACTGGCACCCATAAATCAATCTTTTTCATTTAGCAAATGTTGTTAAACAACAAGCAATCATATAGTCAAAGCCTTTAAAAAGATAGGTAATATTGAAATTGGTCTATACTTGCACATTTGTGTCTTGCCTATTTTTTTAAACGTAGCAAATACCTTGAAAATCTGGACTTTACACAGGAGAACACCAGAAAAAAGACAGAGATTGCAGATGTGTATTAACGCTGGAGCTTGAATATCAACAGTATACTTCACAGGCCTGATTTGCAAATTGTTAATATCACATCGACCACTGTTCCTCAATTCGCGAAAAATGGTGACTACTTCAAACGCAGCCATAGGGTCCAAAAAGATGCTGTCCGGACTCATTGGCAGGCGTCAACAAGCGTTCACGTTTACGGAAAAGCTTATCAACCTGAGTAAAATGCCCATTGAACGCTTGCGCTAAACGCTGTCCTCGTATTTTCCGTGGCGTACGATACATTTCATCGTGCGAGAATTCCGTCAGCGGTTGAGTAGCGAGTTCAACTTTTTCCTTATCTTTTGGCTGCCGTTTCCACAAGATACAAAGTATTCATAGTTATTATTCTGCTGTTTACCGAACTTCCTGAATGTTTCCAAGTCAGCTACGTCACACGATTTAATTTGTCATGCAATTTATTTCTAAGTTTACCTTGCGTGCACAGTTTACTTGTTATCCATGGCTTCTCAATGTTGGTTAATCGTATTTTTTGTGTGCGAGAAGGAAAGCTTGTTTGATAGGAAGCACAAATTTTATTATGAAAGTTAGCATGCGCTTAATCTGACTCCTGTGTTCGACATACATCATCCCGCTTGATTACGTTTAGTGCTGCCTAAAAATACTCTAGCTGTGTAATCAGCTGAGTGATATCTGTCCATAAGTCGGTTCACAAATTGGCGTGATTAAAATTTAGTCAGATAAGCATGTGGTTACTGGCACCTACATGAAAAACCACCCGCCTTTACGCTGAATTTAGCTTAGTTTGTTACGAAAAAAAATTAAGGCATGTTTGTGTAGAGCACGTGGCCCTAGTGGGCATAGTTACAGCATTAGAGCAGACATGATACTGCAACAGAATAGCAAAGCAAGGTCATGTTTAGGTTTGCCTTGGGCTAAAATGTTGATATTAAGATCTTAACCCCTTAGTGGGATATATTTACATTCAGAGATATACAAAAGGAATTTTTCTTGGAATTGGACTAAACATAGAGTAACCACTCGTTAGGCGGTAGAAGGTGGCAAATATAGCACGCCTGTGAATAATAGAGAGTATTTCGTTGTCATTAGCTGCAATACAGAATTCATCCATGCGATTTGAAATACAAATTGTAGCATAAGCAAGCTGACGACACCCCCTCGGGAACCGCTCGTGGATTGAGTAAAGCATTGATAATTCAGTAGCTTCTAAGGAAGCAAGTTCGGCTCATATCATGTTTCTGAAAGCATCATGACATCGAAACAGGAACGACTGCCAAAAAAATAATATCGAGGTCATCAAACTTGCTCTTTGCCGATTGGCAAGTGAGGTGGATGCATCGCATCGATTTTTTAACCTCAAGATCGACAAACTAAAAAAGACTGCGTGTGATAAACCCAATCGGTGTATGTCAAGAATAGGCAGACACCGCGTTAATTGCTGAGCATATTTCTTATTGCGATACCAATTATATGGACACTCCAGGCGCATTCCTGCCGTCGGCGTCGCCATCACTATCGGTGTCACCGTGAGGTCCCGTATAAAGTGGCCGAGGGAGAGCCCGCCGGCTCAATCTCGCGCACACAAGGGAGGAAAGCGGGGAGCAAGCGCGCCGTCTTCCGTCACGCGCGAGGCTCAGGGCTCCAGGGTGGAGGGGTGCGCTCTACTCAGCGTGGCCTGGGCGGCCGCGCTCGCCCGCCGGGCCTGTCTATCTTGAAAGCCATCTGCGACGGGGCACGACAGGGTGAGAGTCCGCCGTGCGCTGCGTTTTCGCGGTTTAGTTCACATTGATGCGAGACGCAGCACGAAGGTCAATTTGTTCGCTGTTGCTGCCGCGCTTCCTCACTCCAGCGTTTCGACAGCGAGTTTCCGCGGTCAAGTGAGATGTGTTCATGTTCGCTAGAGCACGTGTGACACCATGCCGTTAAATTATTTAGCATGCCAATATTTACAACTTTATACGGCAGATAAAACTACTATCCTTACTTCGTATAGCTGTCCACTGATTTGCAAATTGTACACAACATTTATTACCCCGTTTGGTTGCTACTGCTTCCTGTTGCGGCTACCATTCAGCATGTTATGCCACACTGCGTGCCTACATCGAGGCAACGGGCGCTTCCCCCTGCCCCCCTCATTCTTCTGAAATGGTTGCCCTTGGTGACAACCGGAAAAGTTTCAGGAAACTGCCTACCGCTTTTTGTGGGTTGAACTGAGGAGTCCGGGGGCGCAGAGCACCCCGACGAATCCACTGGCAGCCTTCAGAATCCCACAGAACTACTGACCGCTGCCGTGGAGACCGGTTTATGCAGCTTGGACTTCCCCTGCTTCGACGAAAGAGGAAAGTGACGTGGTTGAAGTCAGCAACGGTCCTGCCTCGTCCTGCCGACAATGGGACACCCAAATGGATTTAAGGCAGCCGGCCCATTGTTAGAGAGAAAGTCGCCACCAGCCGCCCCGTCGGTCTGGTGCACCCTTAGGCACCGCTACCTGTAGGCTATTGCCTGCTATATGTACATACTGTATAAAGCTTGTCGTGTCCTCTTTGTCCGTTTCAAGAGTCCGCCTCTTGTTGTCGACCCCGAGTCGCAATAGGCAATACATCGGCATCTGAGTACTTCCAGAAACTAATATCCCGAATACTTGAAGACCAAGCTGGTGTGGTGAACATGATCAATGACATCCTCTTCTCCTACAACAATCATCAAGGGCATGACCAGTGCCTCCAGCAGGCCCTTGGTCGACGCTCCAAGGCAGGCATCACACTCAACCATGACAGATATTCCTTCGGCACCAGCAGTGTCAAGTTTCAAGGAGTCATCGGGAATGCTCAGGGCATTTCATCAGATCAAGCCAAAGTAGCAGCCATCCAGCGTGTGTCACCTCCAGACGGCGTCTCTAGTCTCCGTTGTCTACTGGGACTGATCAGTCATGAGGGAGGTTTCATGTGAAATGTCTCTGACGTCACGGCTCCTATTCGAGCCCTGCTGCTGAAAAACTCTGAGTGGATTTGGGGCCCCACCCAGCAGTTTGCTTTTGAAAAGCTCAAAGAACTGCTTTGCTCTGAGCGGTGTGTTGGAAGGCGCAACACCCTGTACAAGACGTCGATTTGTGTAGCCGCGAGCTCCTTTGGTGTGGTAGCCGTGCTTCAACAAGACAAACCATTGGGAGAATGTCGAGCAGTTGCCTTCGCTTCAAGGTCGCTCACACCGGCAGAAACAAGGTATCGCCAAACCGAAAGGGAAGCGTTGGTAGCCAGTTGGGCTGTGCAAAGGTTCGATCAGTATGTACACGGTTTGTGCTTCACCCTAGAGACCAACCATCAGCCTCTCGTTGCTCTCTTGGGTAACACGGCGATCGACCTTTTGTCACCACGAATCCAGTACTTCCGTCTAAAGCTCATTAGCTACCACTTCAAGGTGCTCTACGTGCCCGACAAACTCTTGGCTACGGCGGACATACTCTCTCGGGCACCTGTAGATGCTCCTTCGTCACCGCAGGCCGATCAGGCGGAACTCTTCCACTCTGCCAGGCCTCATCTCAGACAGCTCGACAGCCTGCGTCTGGCTCAAGCGACCGACAGCGAGTGCGACATTCTCATGGAGTACTGCACCAAGGGCTGGCCAAGACTGTCGCGGATGCCACTTCACCTGAAAAAGCATTGGCAACATGGGGGAGCTCTCAGTGCGTGTGATAGTTTGCTCCTGAAGGACATCTGCATCGTCCTTCCCGCCTCTTTCCAGCCCTACATGTAGGAACAGCTCCACGATGATCATTAAGAGATCAACGGTTGCAAAGTAAGGGCACAAGAGTCAGTATGGGTGCCCGCCATCACCAACCAAATTGAGAATATTGTCTCCAGCTGCACCAAGTGCGCCGAGAGACGCTAGAAACCTATGATGGCCTCAGTCACCCCAAGTGTTCATTGGGAAAAGGTCGGGGTGGACCTCTGCTATCTGAGGGGCAAGGACTGAATTTTTCTGGTCGAATACGAGTCCAGATTCCATGAGGTTATCAGCCATGGCTCAACATCAGCAGCGGCAGTTATCACAGTTATCACTGTCATCGAGAGCGTATTTGCGCGCCATGGCATGCCCAAACTGCTGCGCACAGACAATGGACTTCAGTTTGCAGACAAGGAAATTTTTCTTCTTCTTTCGTCTTTTATTCCCTTTAGCCCTTTCCCCAGCCCACGGTAACCAGCCGGTACTTGCACTGGCTAAACTCCCTGTCTTCCCTCCCCGTTTGTCTCCCTCTTCCAAAGGAATTTGGGTATTCGCACAGTCCTGCGACATCTGTCACGCCACCAGTAGTCCTCGATTCCCGCAATCGAATGGCAAGATGGACTGTTAAGGACTGTTAAGGACTGGCGAGATGGACTGTTAACTGTTAAGGACCTCCTCATCAAGTCGGAAGGCCCGCACCTGTCCTTGCACACATATTGAGACGCACCGGGCATCGCTGGAGCTAGCCCTACTCAGTTGTTGATGGGCGGACGCCTGCATGTACGCTCCCACCCTCCCCCCAAGGCAAGTAAGTTGTTGAAGCCATGTTGAGCATCTTCGAATAAAGTCGTACTCAAAGACAGCACTAAAAAGCAGACATACGAGGGACTTCAACATAAGGCATACTACCAGTGAGCTCCGTTCGCTTCTGCATGGTGAACATGTTTGTGTCAGTGACATCAAGAGCCCAGCGGTCTTACTGAGCCCTGCACAACGTCTGCGCTTGTATGTCATAGAGACGCCCAAGGGTATGGTGCAGCATAAGCGCATTCATCCTGGCCCGACATCCTGCAGGTCAACAGTTAGCAGCTCCAGTCCAGTAGAGGCCATTGAGAGGGAGCCAGCAAGTCGTTCGGCATCCGGACCAGAGCCAAGCTTCTCAACGTGAGCTGCCCCATTCTCCTGTGCTACCCGACCAACTGTGCAGGAGCCCTCGGGGCACGTTTCTCGTTACGGGCAAACTATCCGGCTGGCAGTCTCCCGTTGGATGCGATTGGTGTCTTGGAGTCTCCTGGGACAGTGTTATCTACATGCCGATTTACTACCCGCTCGGCCGCCTTCAACATACACGCCATATGAGATGGGGAATTTTCGCGGTTTTTGTAACGTCGCTCTGAACACAGGCGAAGTGGATGTGGCCCGAAAAATGTTTGAGCAATCGCGGAGAGCTATTGGCAGAAACGATCGAAACAGGTTGGAATAGCTTAACGCCATAGCACTTATGGTTATAATGAAAAAGTAGCGTTCTTTTTCTTTCTTTACGAATAACTTAGCAGAGAGACAATTATTAAACAATGTTCGGAGAAAATAAAATGTAGACTTCGCATGCCTATAGTCCCGCATCTCACAGGAGCAGCACGCTGTTTCTTGCGGCCGATTACAAATTGTTCGACAAATTTGAAGTATGTATGTCTACGGGAAACTATCGAAATTTAGGGGTGTTTTGCCCATAGTGAAAAACAATGTATGAAATAACTGTCAATTAAAACATGCCAGCTGCTTCAAAAACCTCAGAGTGCGCTTTGAATGGTTGCAACAGCGCTTTTAGGAACAAAAGTTGTTTCCAGATCACTGTCTTTTTAAAACTGTAAAAAAGAAAAAAACGGCAGAAAAAAAATCGGAGGCTAAATATAAACCCGCTGACGAGCCGGTGCGTCAGGTGGGGCAGTGCGCTTCCCGCAAGCGGCGATCAACCTTTCTGATATTAATATGAACCCTGCTTTGTTCGCTCGATTCCGGCTAGTAGTGCATGTTTATCTTGGTGTAACTCGGTTCAATTTACTTATTGGCTGCATACGGTGCTCCGCGTCCTTGATCCCGTCTATTTTCTATATTGAAGCTCATGGGGTAGTGCGCGAAACTGGCCACTGACCGAGGCCGCGCCTTTGACCGAACTGTCTTGCGTGCCTTGTTTAAATCTTTGAGGGACCCTCGTCTTGATTCGCTGAAGTGAATTACATGCCCCCTTTGCACAATAATTTTCATACTTTCACACCTTAGTTCCTGTGCAAATAGGCAACATTCAGTAAGTCAGTTGATAATTTCCATCACCGTTTTTTGAAAGTATAGCTTACTTGTTTTGGCGTTACTCCAAAGATGGAATTACTTAAGGTATCTTTGCTTGTTTATTTATTTGTTTACAGTGATTTTCGATGGGCAGCTTACTCATTTTCTCTCCCTTCTTTTTATAGCAGCAAGCTTCCCGAGGTCACCGGTGAGTGCGCAAAGAATGACCCCACTACTGGCGCACTGTCGCCCGCCGCTCTCGGCTCAATGCCGACGGCGCCGCTATACCCGCTTCGTCTCGATGCCACCGACGATCACAAAAATGTGCACTTTTCATACAGTTTGGCCTCCTTGTCATAATTGCAGGAACAGAAGATAGCCTGATATTCGCAGTGCCTATAAGCTGCGAGGCTGGTGTCTACGGAAGAGCCGCATCGCAGTGTGCCAGCCACCGGACACTGGTACCGAGTTGGACTTTCCTATTATCGCGGCTCTCGTTCGTATATAGCATATTTTTGATGATGATGATGTATGGGGTTTTTTTGGCGCAAGGGCCAGGTATGGCCAAAGAGCGCCATGTCTGTGCTAATGGGTTTGCAGTGTACTTATGATTACTATGAAGTTGGTGCAACGTGGCTGTAAAGGGGCCTTAAAATATACGCACTGAAGTGCGTAAAATCTGTATAATAAAATTATGGCGATGACGTATGACTTGTACTATGAACATTTAGATGCATTTAAAAAGAATGATACGATAGGTAAAATATAGCACATTATAAGAAATGCTAGAGCACTACTGCCTCCTTAGGGCCCTTGAAACACAAGGGCCTGGAGGCATGTGCTATGCAAAACAATTATCGCAGTGGCATCCTCTGGAGAGAGGAGGCGCTACGCATGCATGGGACTAATAACGTGTAAGACGACATCTCTGATGAAACCTAGGACTGTGTCTGCATTAAAAAGCGGTTCTGGACCAAGAAGCATTGCAGGATAAAGAGGAATGTGCTGTCGGTATGCTAATGAAAAATGTCTCTTTCTCTCAGTTTCGGCTTCCCGACACTCCAGGAGGACGTGGAGTACGGTCAGCCTCTCCCCGCATCTACCAAAAGTTGGAGGCTCACTTCCGGTGAGCAGAAAATTATGGGTGCCAAACGTGTGTCCTATTCTGAGACGACAGAATAGGACATCTGTTCGGCGCGATATTGTAGTACAGGGCCAGAATCCTAACTGTGGTTTTATAAGGTGGAGCTTATTATTCGTTTCCGCGTCCCACATGCGTTGCCAGTGGTTCCGCAATCTCCTTCGCAAGAAAGGCCTCAGATCTGTGACAGGCACCGCAGCGGTAGGGTTAACAGTTTGCGATGCGATTGACGTGGCCATCTCGTCCGCCAGAACGTTACCCTCAGCGCTCCTGTATTTTTGGCAGGCGTAATCGCATGCCACGAAAGATACAACTTCGACATCGTTCTAATTTTTATCGGCCAAAATATTTGCGGGAAAGAGAAGTAGCGATTGTTTGCGGTCGCCGACGGCGGCCTAGGACGTCATGCAGCCTCGCGGCCGTCCATTGACCAGTCAGTTTTTGAACATGTTCTGCGTGACTCTCCCCCGTATTCTCAAACAATTCCAAACTCGAAGCACATGCTCATCGAGTTGAGTACAGCGCCGCCCTTCGACGGAACAAGATACTACGTTTCATAAGAATTGCCGTGGAGCCTCAATGAAGCGAAGTAAGTAAAGTAAAGTAAAGTAAAGTAAGGTAAAGTAAGGTAAGGTAAGGTAAGGTAAGGTAAGGTAGGTAGGTAGGTAGGTAGGTAGGTAGGTAGGTAGGTAGGTAGGTAGGTAGGTATAGGTAGGTAGGTAGGTATAGGTAGGTAGGTATAGGTAGGTAGATATAGGTAGGTAGGTATAGGTAGGTAGGTATAGGTAGGTAGGTATAGGTAGGTAGGTATAGGTAGGTAGGTATAGGTAGGTAGGTAGGTATAGGTAGGTAGGTAGGTAGGTATAGGTAGGTAGGTAGGTAGGTAGGTATAGGTAGGTAGGTAGGTAGGTAGGTAGGTATAGGTAGGTAGGTAGGTAGGTATAGGTAGGTAGGTAGGTAGGTATAGGTAGGTATAGGTAGGTAGGTAGGTAGGTAGGTAGGTATAGGTAGGTAGGTAGGTAGGTAGGTAGGCAGGTATAGGTAGGTAGGTAGGTAGGTAGGTAGGTAGGTAGGTAGGTAGGTAGGTATAGGTAGGTAGGTAGGTAGGTAGGTAGGTATAGGTAGGTAGGTATAGGTAGGTAGGTATAGGTAGGTAGGTATAGGTAGGTATAGGTAGGTAGGTAGGTATAGGTAGGTAGGTAGGTATAGGTAGGTAGGTAGGTATAGGTAGGTAGGTAGGTATAGGTGTGTAGGTAGGTAGGTATAGGTAGGTAGGTGTAAGTGTAGGTAGGTATAGGTAGGTATGTAGGTAGGTAGGTATGTAGGTAGGTATGTATGTAGGTAGGTATGTAGGTAGGTAGGTATGTAGGTATGTAGGTAGGTATGTATGTAGGTAGGTATGTAGGTAGGTAGGTATGTAGGTAGGTAGGCATGTATGTAGGTAGGTATGTAGGTAGGTAGGTATGTAGGTAGGTAGGTAGGTAGGTAGGTATGTACGTAGGTAGGTAGGTAGGTATGTACGTAGGTAGGTAGGTAGGTAGGTAGGTATGTATGTAGGTAGGTAGGTAGGTAGGTAGGTAGGTATGTAGGTATGTAGGTAGGTAGGTAGGTATGTATGTAGGTAGGTAGGTAGGTATGTAGGTAGGTAGGTAGGTATGTATGTATGTAGGGTAGGTAGGTAGGTAGGTAGGTACGTATGTAGGTAGGTAGGTAGGTAGGTAGGTAGGTAGGTAGGTATGTATGTATGTAGGTAGGTATGTAGGTAGGTAGGTATGTATGTAGGTAGGTAGGTATGTAGGTAGGTATGTAGGTAGGTAGGTAGGTATGTATGTAGGTAGGTATGTATGTAGGTAGGTAGGTATGTAGGTAGGTAGGTATGTATGTAGGTAGGCATGTAGGTAGGTAGGTATGTATGTATGTAGGTATGTATGTAGGTAGGTATGTAGGTAGGTAGGTATGTATTTATGTAGGTAGGTATGTAGGTAGGTAGGTATGTAGGTAGGTAGGTAAGTAAGTAGATAGGTAAACAAATAGGTACCTAGATAAGTAAGTAAGTAAGTAAGTAAAGTCGTGCTGATCCCTTCTGACTAACGGCAGGCGTTTGTCAACGTCACAGGAGATGTTGAAAGTACGAAAAGGAAAGAAAGTAAGGAGAGAAAGAACATAAAACACAGTTTTGTCACAGTCACAGTCTGCGAGTCCGTCTGGTTGGTCTGGGTCGTTTTATTGAGGGCTCCAGTCGCCTCGGATTTCACGAAAGCCACGATGATTTAATCCGCCCGCCATGCCGGTTCAAGTCAGCGCGTCCCAGCCACTGCAGTCCACTTTCTCGAGGCGATACCTGATTAAGTCAACCAGGCTAAGTTACTATTTGTCACTGCCCCATTTCAAAGGGGATACCAATAAATCTTGATCATCATCGACTCAAAGTGGAATGTTGAGTGGAGGAATGTCCTAGAATGCGGGGATATATATCCTATATATCCCACAGTGTACAGAGACACGATCACTCGCGACTGCGCTAGCTCCCATTGGACGCAGACCACTGTCAGAACAAACCGTTTTGGAACGTCGACCGCATACGCCATCGCAGCGGATGGTGAGGAATGCCTGCGGCAATTCTTAAGGACATCAGACCTACACAAGCGTCTGTATAGTCTCAACTGGTGTTCGCTGTGCTGCACGTGACCCTGAGTTGCGGTAGTGTGCGCTGACCATGACCTAGCTGGGATCACGTGCTTTTACGTTGTCTGTCTCTCTCTCTACTTTATTCTTATCTCTCTGCTCCCCCGTTCACCAGTGTAAGAGAGCATACTGGATTTTTAGTTCCGGCTAACCTCCCTATCTATCTCCTCTCTTTCGTATCTTTCACTCTCGTTACCAAAAAAAGCTTGCCATTTTGCGGTGAATGGCTGTTTCTGGGCAGCCACCATGCGACAAATGGTGTATAGTAAAGCGCCGTGCCTCTTCATAGTGTGTCCGTGTCGTAATGCAAAGATAATGGGGTTCGCGTAGCACTGTCATGAGGTCTAGTACACGCGCGCAACTCAATGAAGGTTCTAGGGATGAAAAAGCTGAGAATGATCGTTGCCATGTGACTGAAAGAAGAGAATGCGCTTAACTGGTGCTTCTGACTATTGCGCAATGGATGTCAAATAGTCGTTTCAAGCCAAAAATTTTCCATTAATATTTTTTTTTCGTCGCAAGTGATTCGCAACCGCATGCAACGAAAGCGAATGTACTAGTTAAGCCTTCTTCATATAAATAGGTACAGGAAATGTGATGACTGCAAATTTTTTGATAAACTACTCGCTTTCTTCTACAACAATAGACTACTAGAACAAATCAGTCGAAGCGGCTGCTTCCACTACATCACTTGAATATTTTGGGAATAGTATCTGTAAACAGTATCTCTAAATCTACGAAATGTTCTGTAAACTTCTATGCTTAGCATGTTCAAACCCTATTGCACACATATGCTGCCTTCTGTAGGGCATCGTCATTGTTATTGAAGCAGCGCACTTACATCTAACACGTACGCGCACAAATAGAAAGGACATACACAGGCGCTGGTGTATGTCATTTCTATGTGTAAGTGTACGTGTCAGATATAAGTGCGCTGCTTCAATATCATGGCTCACCAACTAGCCGATCAGTATCGTAACTTCGCTCTTCCTGCGTACCACGTTGTTTGTCGTAAATTTGTCATCGTACGAGCTTATTTTAGGGTCTAACCAGAATTTGGAGAATGTACAAACAGACACTAAATCATTATTGATAATTCCCGCAAAACTGTGCACTTACCGCGCCATAACACATCAAGAGTGCAAAACTACTCGTCATAACTTTCTACCATACTTCTTCTCATTGCAAACTGTCTTGGTGTACTGGGGCCGAATTCACAAAGCTTTTTGTTCGTAACTATACTCTTTTTCATTGGCTAATCGCCTCCGCTAATAATATGTCCTACATTACTATTGGCTGTCATGAACGCTTTTAGCGTGAATACAGGCCCTGATGTTTTTCGGCTGCAACCGTATTTCTGAAAAGAAGCTAGTTCCTTGTCCATTTATTTTTCCCTTTTGGAGTGTTTTTCAACGTTAGACGAAAACACGAACTGTTTGCGCCTACTCTATTCTGCTATTCTCTGCTACCCCTGCCTCTTCATTGAATCAACGCTGACATTTTTTACACATCTTAAGTAAACACGCTTATTGTGTACACATGTGAAGAAATGTGAAATATTACCCCTACGGATATCTGTCGAACTTTACAACAGTGCACCAGCGTAACTCAATGGGCAGCATTAAAAGAAAAATCACATTTCAGAATCTTAACGGAGAATTCCGCAAAAAAGACGCAGACAAGAAAGAGAGAAACGACAAACACGAGCGCCCGTGTTTGTTGTTTTTCTCCTTCTCGTCAGCGTCTTTCTCGCACACATTTTTCTTAACACCAACTCGCCCAGGTCTCAGGCCCAAACAATGAAACGTTCGTTTCCTTCGAGCGCTTCCTAAGCTTACGTGAGGCCTCCTTACAGCGAAGGACCGATGGAGGAAGCAAGCGTACTCTGAAAGCTCCCTTCACCCATCCTCACCTAAGGAGCGGTTGCCGCATGCCTGGGTTCGAGATGATCTCTTAAAAGCTTTACGCGAACAGCATTATTCAATAAAAAAATGTTGTATCGTCTCATAATTCTTAAGTTGAAGAGCTAATATAGAGATGCGTGGGTGTTTTTTTTTTAGTTTTATTCACTAAACGTAAAAAAACTACCAAATTCAGTGCAAAACTTCAGATGCTCCAGCAACGCTGGCACGCCGGCGTCTGCCGGCGTCGTGCAACGCCTAGCAACGCTTTCATGCCGCACGCATGACTGAAAGGAACATGCCTGGCAAGACGTACCGTGCTCGCGCTTCTCCGCAGGTGGACGACAGCGCGCATGCGCAAGGAAACGTCACGTGACTATGCGTTGAGGTGAAGGGCTCGTTCAGGGCCAGGAGCGGCATGAGGACGCATGAAGGTAGCTTCGGAGCTACCTTTCGCTGAGGAAGCACCAAGGAAGCCTTCACCGAGGGGCCCTCAGTAAGGAAGCTTTCAGAGTGACATAAGGTGGCCTCACCGCAATGAAGCCTTCCTTACTGAGGTAAGGAAGATTTTGTTGTTTGGCCCTCAGTTTTTATGATTTGTCAGAAGGCTGCCCCAACAATTTCCGGATAGCCACGTCGAGAGGGTACACCGTTTTATTAACATGCGTATTTACAAGCACTTAGTCTTAAAATATTTGCTGCGTTATAGCAGTGTTTTGCTCAGGATTAAAACGTGACTATAACGTTGCAGGAAAGCTACTAACAAGTGCCATATATATGCATTTTATTAGAGGGGCGTACCCTCTCGACGTTGCTAAGGGAAAGTTCTTGAAGTTCAGGCAGCCTTTTGAAATTTCATTTTAAATATTGCAGTCCGTTGAGATACGTGGGTACACTGCGGTGAAGTTAAACAGAAAGCCGCAGGGGCAATGTCCAAAATTCCTGGGTCTGTACCGCGACGAATATCTTCACGAACATGGCAGTGCTATGCGCCGCGGAGACAGCACAAATTCAAGGAGCAACCACTGGCTTTTCCTAACCCTTCTTCGCACGTGATGACGCCAGCAGGCAATGCGCGTGACATCACCAGGTTAAGCACTCTCGATTGGTCAGCCGATGAGGGACGATAGTGCCAACGTGACCAGAGGCGGCTGTGTATTCTGACAAAGGTGGTAGGCTTGTCGATTGAGCCTCTAATCTCTTCTAAACTAATCATTTCCTAAACTAAACCAGTCGAGATCGTGCGAAGGTCGATCAGGTTTGGACAATCTAGGAATCTTTCTTCTGGTGTACAGTCGGCGTCACCCTTGTGAAGAGTGTGGGAACGGCGTCCGCCGGGGCGCTCCGCAGTTGCTAGCGACGTCTAGTCGTAGTGGCTGGGCCCGAGATTAGATGCGTCGGCCGCGCGTGCCCAGACACTTCTTATCCCGAGCCCAGCAGCTACCGTTAGACGTCGCTGGATGGCTGCGGAGCGTAAAGCCCCTTGAACTTCGTAAAGCAGTGCCACGCTTCGAAGAATGCCGCCTCCTCCTCACGCGCTCTTGCCGTGGACGCCACCGCGTCGCTATTGGCCTAATGGCATCACGTAGGCCCTCGCGCCTTGCTTCGGCGATATTTTCGCTCGAGAAGCGTCTACGGACTGGCGAGGAGCGCATGTTGGCGCCGTTGCTATCGGGAACCAGCGCTGGATAGGCGGCGCGTCGAAAAGAGTGCGTTGCACGCCGCCCTGGCGACGAAACGCGGTATATTCAAGCCGCTCGACCAGACGTCACGTCCACAGCCGTTTCATAGTTCGTATGTTTTCGTTTTCGCGCTGCTTCAAGTGGACAGTTTTCGTAAAGAAGCTAGCGTCATCAAGTGAAGAAATGACGAAAGAAGCTTTTTAAGCTTTATATATTTTTCACAGTGTGTTGAGGCGATCACGTGCGTTTCTTTAACGGTTGCGCAGTGTGCCGTTCCCATCCTTGTGTGGAAGCCTGCCTCGCAAATGCAGCAGCTACGGCGCCGGTCTTGCTGCGCTATGGTTTCAGAAGTGTTAGTTGGCCTGAAGACATTCCATACTTCTCTGGCTAGACATAACAAATTCTGATGTTACTTCGCCACAGCAGTCAATCGAGAAGAAAGCTTTATCGCATCAGCTGACTCGAGCATGCAAAGGTTTGAGTGTTCCACTGATTGATCCGTAACAACCCAGGCTAGATTTAGCACTAATTACATAAATTTACCAGCTGCATCTCAGCGCCGAGTCTTCATCCACATGCGCATCTTTAAAAACACATAGGCGGCTTAGTCACGCATGCGCCGGCAGTATGCGCACACAACTCGTACTACAAAGCAGCTTCCCGGCCACATAATTCTTGGCAATGAATGGAAACTATTTACCGTTCGTATTGTTCGCTTGGTGTGGTGGCATTGGAAGGAGCTTGGCGGTGGTATTTCGAAGGAAAAATGGTTGGTACATATGTCGGATGGCGTATGCTATTGCTCATTTTGTTTCCGACAAAATGCCGACTACAGATTCTGCTGTTTGGTACTGGCTGCCACGGCTGACCGTCTTCACTATCGAATCAAACAAGCACACACGCGAAATTCTATTTAGAAACCAGCCTACACCGCTTGATAGGGCGACAAGACGGGAACTTGCTCCGCTCGCCTGACTGCTTGGATCCAACGCCGCCTCCGTTCTTGTTTGTAGGGTTTAGATGGAAAGACGCAGAAGGATACATCCTCCCTCAGCCCGACGGAGTTGTGGCACTTGTATGAGCAACAGTATCGTCGGCGTCCTTTTGTTTTCCTTCGACTTTCAGCGCACGCAACGCCACTACCAGTAGCAATTTCGTCCGCGGGAGCGGCTGCATTGTGCACGTTCTTACCGCCAGGGTGGCGCTGCAGGCTTCGTGAAAACTCCAGCGCTGGTTCCCCATACACTCGAGCAGTATAGGTGGCGCCACGGTCGAGGAGGGAGCGTGAAAGAAGGGAGAAACCAGGAGGAGTGAAGGCGGGGGAGGAGAGTGTCGCTACTTTACGAAGTTTAAGGGGTTATAGCGGAGCGCCCCGGCGAACGCCGTTCTCGCGTTCTACACAAGGGTGACGCCGACTCGTAACGAAAGACAGCCCAAAAATGACACAACCGCATGGTATGGTACGAAGAACAAGTGCTAAATTATTCACTTCATTCCAGATCTTCACTTAAAAAGGGTCGTTCGGGACAGATCTTTAAGGACAGACCTTTAAATTAGCTAAAAAACTCGCTAACCTGGAAATACCAAGTGTCCGCTTCAATAACTATTGTACGGGGAAGGGCGTTGAGCTTGTGCGTGTTGGCGGCGAAAAAAAAGGGTGAGAGACGTTCCCTGGGTGTTTTCGACACGCTCAGCCAAGTCCAACGATTTGACTTCTTTGCAGAAATTTTCCGCTTGTCTCTACTTCTGGTGTGCTGATGAGACCCGTAGCTTTCGTCGCACTGAGTGGAGTTGGTGCGGCTACGCGGCGAGGACGAGAGAGCGCCTGTGAGAAAGGTAGCGAAGGCGAGTGAAAAAACCGCGGCGGCCGGGCAGTCGTTGACCAAATGCCTGCAACTTTGCTGTTACGGCAATATTTTTTTTTTTAAATCGTACAGCGATATATTCATTGTAGACTAGTACAAAGCTGTCTCTACGCAATGAATTTTCGAGCTCACAGTGTTTTAGGGGACCTTCAAGGAGTCCCAAAGCGGCCGCAATATCTTTCCTGAAATAGACACCCTTTCTTTCTATGTCTTTCTTTCTCCACTTGGAAGGGCCTGCGCTAAAAGTTACAATCACACACGGTATCAAGGTTAAAGTGCGAGCATCAACCGATTCAGTATAACTGTGCCTTCGGAGGGAGTTTTTGGCGCGGCAGGGGCGAGACTGCTCGAAAGCATGGTTTCATCTACCCTTGTTTTGCGTTTTCTTGCAGGAGCCATCACTCCCGTTCTGATACGCTTGCCCCTTTTCGCCATGTGCCTCTTTTTCTCCAGTACCTTTATTTAACTATTTCCACGAAGCGCGATTCTTTTTCTCTTTAAATCGCTAAGTGGTTGCTACTCGATTATTCACGCATGCTCAATCCTTGAAATCGTAACGGCCTCTTTCTACAAGCCAGCCAACAGCCTGCTCGGCATGATATCTTAAATAAACATTCGACCTTCCCTCATCATCTGGATACAAGCCCTACACTGCGTTGCAATAAGGTCAAAATATTAAGTTAGTCGAGAGGTAGGAAAAAAATAAATACGACCAAGGTTGATGAAAATGCAAGCAAAAAGAAAGAAAGAAAGAAAGAAAGAAAGAAAGAAAGAAAGAAAGAAAGAAAGAAAGAAAAAAAAAGAAGGTTGCAAATGCATCTCAGCGGGAGTGTTGGACGCTCACGGAATAGTAAAAGATGAAGAGAATTAAGAAGCGATAGCCTCGTCTTTTCCTCGCCGAAAATGCCCTCAGACGCTTCATTTATTGGAACGATCTACATTCTCGCTTTAAACTTCATATCTCGCGTGATTGTACCGTCCCTTTGAGCCGAAATTGAGCTGTTAGTAATAGCCGGTTTCAAGACTCACATGGGCAATGTGGTTTCGATTTTTCTTAAACGCGAAGCATTTCTTGGCGAACATTTGCCACTTTTTCAGTATCTATCTATCTATCTATCTATCTATCTATCTATCTATCTATCTATCTATCTATCTATCTATCTATCTATCTATCTATCTATCTATCTATCTATCTATCTATCTATCTATCTATCTATCTATCTATCTATCTATCTATCTATCTATCTATCTATCTATCTATCTATCTATCTATCTATCTATCTATCTATCTATCTATCTATCTATCTATCTATCTATCTATCTATCTATCTATCTATCTATCTATCTATCTATCTATCTATCTATCTATCTATCTATCTATCTATCTATCTATCTATCTATCTATCTATCTATCTATCTATCTATCTATCTATCTATCTATCTATCTATCTATCTATCTATCTAGCAGCCTACGTCGTGGTGCTCTCATGGTCGTTTATATAACTTGGTATGTACCACAATTGGCATAGTATGACAAGAGTGTATGGCGAACATAAATCATAGGTCATGAAATGAATGTTATGACATGCGTGTCATGTAGATAATGAAACAGCCGCCTACGTCTTGGAGCTCTCATGGTGATTTTGTTAACTAGGCAGGCTCCTCGCACACTGTTTCGCATACCATCGATTCCCACGAGGCGTGGGATCTGCCGGCTTTGATCATGTCATTTCAAAAGTATCATTTCTCTATCTTATAGCCTTATAGCTAAATGCTGCTAGCACCTTTGAGCGTGCAGTGGTTCACTGATATTGAAACCCATGGAAGTGATCATATTCCGACCTATGTGAGAATCGATGGACTAGACGCCGCATTACCGGTTGTCTCTCGCCAAATCGACTGGTCAGCCTTTCAAGATCGCGTAGAAGACACATGCAAGACACATATTGCACGCAGATTAGAAGACATAATTGCAGACGCTATGCAAGATTGTACACGCTGCTTCAGACATCCATCAAAGCGTACAGAGAATGACATTGAATTGGAAACGCTTCGTGCACTACGTCGCCCAGCTGAAAGGAGGTACAGGCGCACGAAGTCAATTCTTGACCTCAAAGAAGCTCGGCGCATGCAAAAGAAGATCAAACGCCGAATGGATAAACTAGCAGATCAAAGATGGAAATGGTTTTGCGACTCACTAGACCCCCGCAAGCCATTGTCCTGTGTGTGGCGTACTCTACGGGGTCTTTGCTCAAGTCCCCAGCTACGACACCCATTCAACGCCCTTGCTCTCTATCAAAACCGCCGTGAGATAGACGTCGCAGAGGAATTTTGTGCGAACGTCGCCGGCGGCACAGTTTTAGTCCCTGACATGGCTCTAGGCAACATCCCCGGCCCACGAGATGCAAGTATGGACGCTCCATTCTCTATGGAAAAGTTAGAAGCTGCTATGGCGCTATGCAAGTGTTCGTCTTCACCAGCGCCCGATGGCATAACATATACTGCTTTGCGCCACCTAGGCAGAGAAGCACGAAGAGAATTCCTCAGCATTTTTAATAGTTCATGGCAAGATGGTGTCGTCCCACCGGAATAGAAACACAGCCGCCTGGTACCGCTTCTAATAGCAGGAAAGTCACCGCTCGAACTGGCATCCTATCGGCATATAGCTCTTGCCAGCAGCGTCGGGAAGCTCATGGCATGTATGATCCTCATGCGTCTTGAATGGTACCTTGAACACCACAAAATTTGCCCTGACTCTATGGCGGGATTTCGACGCGGTCGTTCATCGATCGACAGTGTCATCGATCTAGTATCTGTGGAACAACAAAAATCTCGGAAACGATTATCAGTAGCACTCTTTCTTGACGTGAAAGGCGCTTACGACAACGTTTCCCATAAAACCATTCTAGACGCACATTTGACAATTGAACTAGGAGGGGGAGTATATCGATGGGTCAGTAACTACTTGACACAAAGGTCCTTGTTTATAGGTACGGAAGATGGTCCGACTACCGACCACTACACATGCCAAGGTGTTCCCCAAGGCGGTGTTCTAAGCCCTATTCTTTTCAACCTCGCGCTTCTTGGGCTGGCCGAATCCCTACCGGAAACAGCGAGTGTTTCAATCTACGCCGACGACATCTGCATCTGGACATCAGCGGTCACTCGCCTGCAGGTTCGCGCACGGCTACAGAAAGCAACAACACAGGCATCTGACTACCTTCACACACAAGGCCTTACCATCTCAACAGAAAAATGTGCGTTAGTCGCTTTTACGCGAAAAGCGATGACTCCTTATCCAGTAAGCATCAATGGCCAGCCTATCTCCTACAAGAGAAATCACGGGGTTTTGGGCGTCATTGTAGACCGGGACCTCACTTGGAGCCCTCATGTTGCCCACTTAAAGAAGAAGCTCACATCTATTGTTCAGGTCTTCAAGTTCATCGCCGGCAAAACATGGGGATCGTCAGTGGGCTCCATGCTACAGTTATATCGAGCACTGTTCATCGGATTCCTACGCTATAGCTCCCCCGTGCTTGCTAAACCATACAAGTCAAATCTGCGAGAACTTCAGAGCGTGCAGGCACAGGCAGTACGTGTTAGCCTAGGCCTTCCGCGCAGCCCCGCAACACCTGGAACCATTACAATGGCTCAAGACCATCCGATCACGACTTACATTAGCACCGAAACGCTTAGAGCCCATGTTCGTCATGTTTCACGGATGCAGTCAAGCTCTCTTGCGTGCCTGCCAGAATGACGACCACAGGCGTCCTTCTCCAACAAGGTCAGCATCCATCGTGCCTCCTTACCATCGGGGCTCACACCCTCTGCACGTTCAACCTCAGCTTAGTGGGGCTTAAAACAACCTCAAGTGCGTCTTACGGTTCCAGGGATAAGAAAGAAGACCGACCTGCCTACCTTGGCCTTGAAGCAAGCAGCTCTGGATTGTTTGCACACTTTCTACTTTGATCGTGTACACATATATACGGATGGCTCTTCCACTCAGACCAGCTCCTCCAGCGCAGTGGTTATACCATGATGATCACTAAGCATCTAATACAAGATTTCTCACTTAACAACATCGACTGGTTCGGAGCTTGTTGCCCTACGAGGTGCTGTTGATTATATTAATAACCAACCGGCTAATCGATGGGCAATATTCTGCGATTTGAAGGCGGTCTTACAATGTCTTCTGGCATCTCTTCGTCGCGGGTCATGTGAACAACCCGTGTCGGAGATACGAGAAATGCACCATCACATGATCGCGAAAGGACATGACGTCGTGTTTCAGTGGCTGCCTGGTCATTGTGGTATCTCTGGCAACGACCTCGCTGACCAAGCTGCTAAAAAAGCACACGAAGGAGCAACCCTTGTTTCAATACCTTTATCGCGGACCAGCGCAGCCCAACACTTAGGCAAGCTAGCGCACTCTTTGACATTGGAGAAGTGGCACACACCTGAATTAACTCAACATCGCTTGCATTCCCTCGATCCCTCTATGCAACTGCGGCTGTTACCAGGTCTTCCGCGAAATGAGGAAACAGTGCTGTGCCGCTTACGTTTGGGCGTCGCATTCACAAATGCTTATGCATTTCTGATTGGAATGGCTGATAGCGCCGAGTGCAATGCTTGTGGTGTCGAGGAAACCATAGAACACCTACTGTGCTATTGCCCATCTTATGAAAATGAAAGGCAAGACCTCTGCACAGCTCTCAATCAGCTAGATGGAAAGCCGTTCACCATGAACAAGATCTTGGGATCATGGCCTCGCATATCGCAGCTACAAAAGGCCACAAAAGCGCTGCTGCAATATTTGAAAGCGACCGGATTGAGTCAGCGTCTGCCATCCGGACTGTGTGACGGACTGATATCTCCAGTGGACTTTCTCTTCTTTTAGTCTTTCCGTCCCCCCTTCCCTTTCCCTAGTGTAGGGTAGCCTACCGGGCTCAGTCCTGGTTAACCTCCCTACCTTTCGTTTATCATTTTCTCTGTCTCTCTCTCTGCTAGCACCTGTAAAATGGTGGTCCGAAACCGTATTATATGCAACAATTTTTGTCATTTTCTTTTCTTTTTGCTCCTCTTCACTGGCTGGCAGGACGCCACGCCTAGGTTATCGCCAGTATCAGCCCCTTCTTGCAAATGGTGACAAGAAGAGAATAGCTGTTTGAGAACTTCGCGCATCTGTAATCCGAATGCAGGCACAATATAGACGCACATCACCTGCTTACCGCACGCGCTACACTTTTACGAATACAGAGAAGCAACTGCTGTATAAGTGCTTGGCAATATGATCAAGCCTCAAAAATCTAATTATGGGGTTTTACGTGCCAAAACCACTTTCTGATTATGAGGCACGCCGTAGTGGGGGACTCCGGAAATTTCGACCAACTGGGGTTCTTTAACGTGCACCTAAATCTAAGTACACGGGTGTTTTCGCATTTCGCCTCCATCGAAATGCGGCCGCCGTGGCCGGGATTTGATCCCGCGACCTCGTGCTCAGCAGCCTAACACCATAGCCACTGAGCAACCACGGCGGGTATTATGATCAAGCCTAACATGAAGCATTGTCAAAGTTCAAGCCATAATATGGATTATATATGAAAGCAATGTACATTAAAGCACAACCCCCTTTTGGCTAACCTCAAAAACAATGGCGATAATATAGCATGCGTCAGTCATTGGTAATTTTGCTTTACTTTCAGCACGACCCTCATTGTGGCTCTTGTGCGTTTCCGCCTGCGCTGCTTATTTTCAAGGTGCAGGCTTTAGGCAAAGCTTTTTCATTCCTCAGCTGAAAATCTTTCAAAGGCTAAACAAGTAGGTTGGACTACGAATTTTCCCACTTTGCAGAGGGTGTTGCACTTTTTGATATCCAAAGGTGTCCAAAAATTCGCAGCCGCTACACTTTGTACAGAACGTTAGCAAATTGGAACAAAAAGCCGTTGCTTACAATTAAGCGGTATATGACTTGTTGCCTGCTTGTGAATAATTGATCACCTAACAAGATCAACAAGATCTAGCGAACGTGCTTGCATCTTCTATGAGAATGGTTGTTCGAAGGTTTGAGCTTCACCTACCCTTCCTTTCAAAATCCCATCGTATAGTAGAAACTTTTCAAGCCATTACATTGACCCCTGAAAGTAAAAAAAAGAAAAATTTGACAATGCTAAAATTTACTTGCAGTCACTCGGCGCTTCAAGATGAACAGAGAAAAACACAGTCACGAAGTGTGTGAGAAATACAAAGAGTAACCCTGCAACTTCTATACCGCGGGCAAGAAGAAAATGCTTCTATACGCAGGCAAGAAGAAAATGTTTTACGGAGTGTGCATGAATGAAACGTAAAGAAAAAAAAATAAACAACATTTTTGACCAGAACGAAAACGTAACCGAAACGTTATTTATTATATTGTTTCGGAGCGAAGCCGAAATATTTTTTATCCGTTTTCGGTTCAAGAGGAAAGTCGGCAATCCTAAACAAGCGACGTCGGGCGACGTGAGCATTAGAGCGAATCTCACGGGTCAGCATAAACGCGTATATCAGGCAGGAATTGTGAGAGCGATAGCTGGTCGAGCGCTCCACTAATCTAAGCTTGCCATTCGGTGCACTAGCAGATCGACATCGTAGCAAAACCCAGAGCTTGAGCGCTCAAGAGCTTATAGTTGCGTTTTCTACGGGTACATCGCTTTGTTTGCCAAGTTTTATTATTCGTTTATGTTAGTTTAGGTTCATTTTATTGGAACAGCGACTTTGCATTTCGGCGAGTACATTCGATGACGTGCTGCGTACGAGATCATGCTCAGTGCCTTGACTGAAGGCACTGCGCATACTCTCACAATTCATAATTCACTTATTGAGAAAAACAAATACTATGTTTTTATCGCTACTTTGCTTCGAAAATTCTGCAACGTGAACCAAAACTGTTATGAACCGCTGCGCATCATATTTTATAGCCAACGGTCTACTCCTCGAGATACAATTACCAAGGTCAATCTCGGCGCACGTTTCCCCTTCAGCCGATGACACGCAAGTGTGGAAGTGATATGCAACGTCTGGCTAATATCTGGGGGCAGGAAGTTAATATGTTAGGTCTGAAATTTAGCGTTAGAAAATTAGGTGTTAAGGCATTCAAAGAAAATAGCGAACAGACAGTGACAATACAGGGCCAGGAAATACCTCGCGTAAAAGAATATAAATACCCTGGTATATGAATAAATGAACGCAGTAGATACGGAAACGCAGGAAAAAACAATAACAGTAAAGGGGAAGAGAAATGCGGCCATAATAAAACACAGAGCGCTATGGAGATACAAAAGGTACGAGCTGCTCCGGGGTATGTGGAAATGTGTAATGGTTCCACGACTTACTTTTGTAAATGTGGTTGTTTGCTTAAAATTAGGGGTGCAATCAGGACTCGATGGCAATCAAAGGTCACTGGGACGCCTCGCATTGGGTGCTCACGGGAAGACTACAAATGGAGCTGTGCAAGTTGATATGGGCTGGACTAGGTTTGAAGTGAGGGAAGCTCACAGTAAAATTTATTATGAAGAAAGACTGAGGAATATGGAAGAAAGCAAATGGGCTGGGAGAGTTATCAGGTATTGTAGAAGAATAGCATTGATTCACAGTGGAGGAAAAAACTTACCAGCAAGTATGCGGCCTGTATGGTGAGCAACACAAGCAACAAAGAACGTCGAGTGAAATGTCAGAGAGACTAAGATTATCTCATGGGCGGCGGCAATGGAAAGAAACCTGCTATGGGTAACTACTTAAGAGGAAAAAACGAAATCAGGAAAGAAACAATTTATGATAACTCAAAGGGAAGCTCATTTCTTTCCGAAGTGAGATCAGGTTGCCTAAGAACACGCACTTATAAAGCGAGATACAAGAAGGAAGAAGCATGTGCTTGTTGCGGTAGAACTAGGAAAACGATGGAGCATGTTTTATAAGAATGTGAAGATACCTGTCCAGCGGTCGATTTATGAATCACTGGCCTCCTTGAAGCCCTTGGGTTCAGCGAGAGCAAAGAGAAAGTAAACATGTGCGCAATAGAGATTAGTAAGAGGCGATTGGCAGATAGGGGGAAGAAAAGTAGGGAAACGATAAACAACGGAGGTGTATAAAAACAAAGTTCACAATTTGGGTCCAGGAATTCTAGTAAAACACGTTGTGGGGCTAGTTGGTGCATAGCTTTCAAAAAATGAAGCGCCAACGGTAACGGCACACAAAGAAGGAACAAAAGACAAGACAAGGCGCTTCCTTGTCCAGGAGCGCCTTGTCTTGTCTTTTGTTCCTTCTTTGTGTGCCGTTACCATTGGCGCTTCATTCTTGAAATACAAGAATTCATCGGGCATTTTTTTTTCTTTTCTTTTTATTACCATAGGTAGGACATTAGGCGGAATAATAGCAAGCGCTTGGTGGCACAGCCCACCGCCCTGCTCAAAAGAGGACGCTCATAACATCCATCCTTCCTTCCTTCCTTCCATCCGTCCATCCATCCGTCCATCCATCCGTCCGTAACGTCAAGTCAAGCGATCCGCTGCGGAGAGGTGTCGCAGCTGCGTTCGCTTGAGCCTCGCGCTTGTGTACCACGTGACTAGGCGAGGGTTTAACAGCTGGTTCGCCGGCGCTTGGTCGCTTATAGCGTTTTTCAATGCTCTATCTAGAGTGGCTGCGAAATCCTCGAGCGAGCGCTCGGGTTTCACAAGACCGAATCGACCAGCGGAACGCAAAAACGCTCCGCGGGGGATCACACAGGAAGTCTGCGTACACGTCGCACAAACCGTTTCCGGAAACCATGTCCAACTTCCGCTGTGTACGTTGTTTCCACAGCAACCAAAGTCACCGTCCCCCATGCGTAATTTGACTGCAGCAGTCGCAGAGTCCGTCATTTCCGTGTCGCGCCCGCAAGGATTGTGCATGGACAACGTACATACAAAGCTTCGTACAGCACCTGCGTCACCTCGTGATCGCTGTCGTCCGAGCTCTCATCGCTAAACGCCAGTTCTACAGCAGCACCGAACGCGGCCATTTTGCGATGCAACGCAATGTTGTCCGTACCGAGCGGGTACCGATTTCGCTTGAAGACGCAAGTGACGCGAGCTATTTCCGCCCGAATCCGCGCCTCGGTGGCGGAGCAAGTGAGAGCGACCCGGCGCGGAGCCAGTTGATCCGGAACGACCAGCGGAAAGCGCGCTTCAGATCGACCAGTGAAATTCGCATTTGTTGCCATGGAGAAAAAAATCCTGCTCCGAATCGACCAGTGAAAAACGCCATTAGTCTCGCCATTGAAGACGTACGTACCGGTGCGAGCGCGTGAACTCTTCGCCGCAGGCGCTAGGTTCAGTCTGAACATTTAACCCAAGTTCTATCTGCAAGCAACTCCTTTACAGACCATAAATCAGTCTTTACTTTAGTCAAGTGACAGCAAGACAGTGATGAAGCCTTTGATATGCAGTAACGGAATGAAATAAAGTACAGTACAGTGTACAGTACAGTGTCGTACAGTGTCGTACAGTGTCGGAACACCGTACGACACAGTGTTCCGACACTGTTCCGACACCCTGGTTTCGTTCCGACACACTGGTTTTACGTAACATGGGCCCGGGAGTTGAGCTCGCAAAGGTTTTGTTTTTTACTGCACGAACAGTGCATCACTGGTCGACCGCCTAGGCTATTGCGTCATCAAAGTGTTTGTTAGCCGAATTTTTGGTAATACGGCAAGGAGCGCAAAAAGGGGAATAAGGGAGAAACGCACGACACGGGTACACGCGCGGTGTCTCCGTTTCGTCCAACTAAGTGAAAAGACGAATTTTACATAAGAGCTCGCGGTCGTTGCGTGCGGCCCCCATCCCGAAAGCCTTTCTATAATCGTCCAACCATGATCGATCAGCAAACCCCGATAATGGCAATGCTTGCACGACATGTTCACGCCAAGCTTCCCGCTATGGCTTGCCGCCGGCTACAGAACGCCCGGCCGGCAAATTTTCGTCACAGCACCACTGAATACAGGTCGGCAAGCCTCCCTTACAAAAAATTTATAGAAAGTCTATAGACAGTCCATAGACATTTGTCTATGAAGTCTATAGACTCTCTATAGACATTTCTTTAGACTAGTCTATAGACAGTCTATAGACTTATGGCCATGCACTTTTTATAGACATGTCTATAAAAAGTCTGAGTCTATAGACTTCCTATACTCTCTAAAGACAGTCTATAGACTTATGGCTACACACTTTTTATAGACTGGTCTATAAAAAGTCTGAGTCTACAGATTGTCCATATACTGTCTATGGACTTTCTATAGAATAATGAAAATTCATGTTCGTAGACAATTGTCTACAGAATGTCTATAGACAAATGTATAGTCTTATAGTTCTACATTCATAGACTGAAGTCTATAGAATGTATATGGACAAATGTCTATAGACTATCTATAGGCTATTCTTATAGACCAGTCTATAGACAGTCTATAGACTTATGGCCAGACACTTTTTATAGACTAGTCTATAAAAAGCCTCAGTCTAAAGAATGTCTATAGTGTGTCTATAGATTAATGAAAATTAACGTTTGTAGACAAATGTCCGCAGAATATTTATAGACAAAAGTGTATAGGGTTATACAGGTCTATATTTGTAGACTGAAGTCTATAACATGCCTATAGACAAATGTCTATAGACTACCTATCGACATTTGTCTGTAGACATTCTATGGACTTCAGTCGACAAAAACAGAACCTATTCCTGTACTTTTTTCTATGACCTTCTGCAGACTTTGTCAACAAACATGAATTTTCATTAATCTATACACAGTCTATAGAAACAGACACTTTATAGACAAGTCCACAAAGAGTGTATAAGGCCAAACGTCCCTAGCTACCTGCTATCTACAAGTTAGTTTACATCTTTGTTTATATGTGGTAGCACAAAACTTTAAATGTATTTATGCATGCGCACCTGTTGCTTTTCACCTGCACTTATGCATTAACGTTAGTAGAATAATAATGCTCTCGAACCAGCTGTACTCTCATATATGTCGCATAAACAGACAGAATTGAAGTGCTCAATCATGCAGTGCAACAAAGAAAACAAATGAACCGGCAATGAATTACCTGTTTTTATTGCACGATATAATAGATGAATTCCTTAAAATACATGTCTTATGCTATTATGGAAAGAGCCTAAGTGTTTGCACTACTTCCCCTTGGCAAGCACGGTCCCCAGGTTGGCCTTGACCATGCTTGTCAGGTGTCATTGGACCTTTGTGTCAGACCAAAGGTGTCATTAGACCCAAAGGTGATGCAGGTGTATGCTACAAATAAGTAGATGCAGGAATATGAGGCAAAAATAACAAATGTGTATTTTTGTATGTTCATTAAGCAGCTTAATACATTTGTTCAAACCACCTAAGTCAATACTTAATGAGGTTTAGCTGTGACTAATGGCTGCTTGTCAATACAAATCAGTACCATTATACAACGTTTTATTTTATGGTATAGTGAACAACTAAACAGTCAGAAGTGCTACTCGTGCCAGCGACTGTATGTTCCCTTTTATGACAAGTTCATATATGATGCATTAATGCACTTATCCCGAATCATCTCTATATTTATTGCTGAAACGTTACCCAGTTGGACGGGCTGTACATTTTTTTGGCTGGTAAATATGCCCATGCAGAGGGATATGCTCAAAAGACGTGATTGGAGTATTAACAGTATCATGCGAAAGATTATAATTTATTTTGCTTAATACACATTTAAATATCTTTCTCATACTCTTATATAAATGGGTCATTGGCCATAACTTCAACAGAAGGCAGATGGATTGATTGTATTGAGATGGTCACTTAGTTTCTTACAGGTAATGAGGCCTCTTGGGCATGCGAAAAGGTTTCGAAGTTAGGTATACCACATGAGCACCCGAAATACCACGCGAGCACTTTGTGTCATGGCACGACAGACATGCACCTCCTAGAAAACAGAACTGATACTATGGTCTATGGATTCTATTACAGTAAATTATTTAAGGTGCTTTCAAAGATGAAAATGTTTTTTTAGGGTTTCGAGGTTCAGGACTTTTAGTTAACGCAAAAAAATATAAATTCAGTAAGAAATGGCATGTCAGGGTGGTTGACTTTCATTTTTTTTTCAATAAATGGGCAAATTTCCTTGAAATTTTTATGAGGTGAAACGCTATAAAAATGTATTTACCGGAGAGATTCTCTGGAAACGTTGTATGCCATAACAAGACAGCATACCTATGTGGTCATTTTAAAATTTCACGATCTTTTTCCAAGCCTTCCCTGGCTGTTTTCAAGAAAATTTTCTGGATATCTATGAAGCCCGCAGCTTAAGTGCCATAAAAAATATTGTGATTTAATGCTTGCCAAGTACTGCCAGTCCATAATATTTAGATAAAACGAAAAACACGTCAGCCACTTCACATGCAGTATTAGATCAAACTGACTTGAATCCCTTGCTTAATAATGTTGACAAGGGCTTGGGCAAGTTCGTAATTGATGGCCACACGAGTACAGCACGGAAGACACGGGCACAGAGACACACGTAAAGCAAATGCAACAATGTGAGGACTATTCAACGAGTTATTTGTACGGTTCAATAGTAGTTTTCTATACAATTTGCTCTCATCATTTTTGCCTCTAGTTAACTATGTTTACCTCTGACTAAAGACAACATGGCAATATGGATCAGTTTCATTATGACGTTTCGTTATATTACAGTATGATAAGCAGTTAGACAACCGTAATGGTCGCCGGTGCCAGCAACGATACGTTTCGTTTCAAAACAGGTTCATGTGACACACAGTGTACTTATAAAAATAAAAGAAATGCGAGAATCCCAGACGATTCCTTTAATAATAATTGTTTAAACAAAGATACCCGGTTGGACTGCGCACATTTTTCAGGTGTTAATGCAATATGCCCATGCCGAACGAACATGCTCAGCATAGTGGCTGCAGTTTTGAACAATCACGTGAAGAATTGCAGTTTATTTCCGCTTAGAACAGTGTACAATGTCTCTTTTCTCAAACTTCGAGATGAATACATTAGCCACACTTTCAGTAGAATGCAAATAAATGGGGACGTATTGATGAGGTTACTTACCAACTAGAACATATTACGATTTCTTAGGTGTGTTGATAAGTGTAGAACAACTGCTATGTTCACTAATTATTTGAATAATCTGTGCGTTATCTACTAATAAAACACCACCAAATGGATAATCTGGCTAGTTTTTTCTTTCGTAGAGCGCATATATTATACAGTCTGCCCAAGACAACGGCACTAAATGCGACAGTAATGAAAACCGGAACACGCACGACACGGGCTTCATACCATGCCCGACTGGCACAATCCGAATATGCGCCAGCAGCTGCCTAGTGGTTAACAGCACGTAAACTGCATAACGCCGAAGCATCGAATGGCGTGTAACGCTTTTCATATAGCCCGAAAGATAACTTCTGCTGCTAACCTCTTTATAAAAGAGGTTAGCAGCAGAATGTAGCAGAATTAGCAGCAGAATGTATAGACCGTCAAACACAATGCTTCCAGTTTAAAATGTGTAACGGTGCTTTCCGAAGCGACTAATTTATTGTTCTCTAATTTTTTCGCCTGAGATGCGAAGCTGCCAGTAACTGAGCTTATCGCAGGTCTCATGCTCCAAAAGCGTTCGTGGTTGCATATATTTAGATAGGGTGAATCTAGATGTTTCTGCTAGATATTTCTTCAAGTCTCGTGTTTTGCTTGCGGTAACTAACCAAAATTATTTAGATTGGTTGCCAGGAACCTTATAAATACTGCTACTTTTAAACTATACGAAAACGACAGTGCATACACTGCTGATGTATGCCCCGCAAACACGGCCTTTCATCCGAATACGCTAGCATTTATTCAACTATACGTCTCTTTTTGAAAATTCTTCATGCTTACACAATTTCGAGATATATACGTGAAGCGTGTCACAAGAATTTCACTACACATGCTACGCAGCCTTCATCGCGGCCGGATCGAGCGCCTCGAAATGAGATCTACCACACTGGCTGCTCAACACACGCAACACGCTTAGTGGCAGCTCAGTATCAAGTTAAACCATGGTGTACTTCTTTTTTACGCACATCAACTATAACGCTGAAATCAACAAGCCCGAGTGATCGCTCGCCGTAAAACATACCGTATCGTAGAAGCGAGAACAACAGCGCGTTATCAAATCATGTCAACGACAAACCGACACTATACCCGAGTCGCCTGCGCTACATGCAGCCGGTTCGCGCTACGAAATGCGCTTACCTAATCATGATCTATTGACGCAAAACATCTTTGCTAAAGCTTACCGTTCAGTGTAGTTGACGTGTGATGCCACAAAGATGACACGCATACACAGGCAACAACGTTCAGGCAGACACCGCACACCGCTACAAGCGTTTACGTGCCTGGCGCACTCGTTGAGAATTCAAACTCACGCGGACAGACGGCGCACTGCCGCGCATGCGCATGAGCTCCGCGCATGCGCAGGAGCTCCGCACGCCGGGCTTGCGCGCTCCGAGGAGTGTGAGCGCCTTTTTCTTTTTTTTTCTCTCTCTCTCTGCTAGCCATGCGCGCCGGAACGGGTTGCTTTTCTTTTCCATTTTTCATCCTTTTTTCATGACCGAAGGAAATGCACTGGCAGGTTGTATTACAAACGCTGTGGGCTATCGTATGAGACTGGTACGCCCAGATGGATGAATGCGATGTCTGTAAAATCCGTTACAGGGCCCTTCAGGCGCTTGCATTATCGCCAGCGACGATGAGTAATACAGCGCATTTGTGGCATATCTTCCAGCGTACTGCCAAATGTAAAATGCCCGCACGTAGGTTAGTGCTAATTTTCCGCTCCGGTGATAGGTCAAAGCAATCAGTACGGCAATGACGTACTCATATGCGTGGCCGCGCAGGATACCGCCTGCGAAATACTGGGTGGGCTCAGATAATTTGGCACATATTTTAAGTGAATGAGAAACCTTGAGGAGTTTATAGTGCAGGATATAAGTCAACGAAAAACCGCGCGATGTTAGTGATGCAGCCGAGATATGAAGACAATGTGAAAAGTATCTCAGAATTTGACGACACACAATGCGCACACCACATGCGCGACATCGGTTCATCGCACACTCACAAAGTCCGCGTTGTCAGCTACAAACATTACGAGTGTCTGTGCTGTTTGCTTGATGCCTGTTTGGAATCCGCTCGTAGCTAAAGTTGGCGTTCATACCATCTATTATCACAATTGGATCGGCGTTTTGCTTTCTTTATTCTACTGCCGCAAAAGTCATGCTATGACTACTGTAAAGACTGTCTTGAGATTGCCGAGAGCGACTACGTAGATCGTATCATGTGGTCAAGAAATGCGGAGGTATACACTATGTGTATACTAAAGTCTACAAATAGGCTCTACAGCAATCTCAGCAGTATACAACTTCAGTGGCTTATATCAAACGCAGCTCCATATTATCCACCGGTACCTGCGCTTGATTACAGCGTACACGGGTTGGGCCCAGATTAACGATTTTTGTCTATTTTCAATCTATAGACGGCATGTAAACCTGAAGCAATAAGAATTTTACACTATCGGCTGTTTTCTACTTCACCTCACGCCTTACCACAATCGGTATACGGGCTGACCTTTGGTGACGTCCCACCCTATGGCCTTCATCGGCGGTGATATAGGAAACCGTGGAGAATAATTGGAATTGCAAATAATTATACGGGAAGTTTCATGCACTTAATTTGAGCCAGACTTTAACATATAAAAATGCTACGTAGCTTGAGTGATTCAAGGTAATGTTGTTTGCCATCGCTTGGAGATGCTCAGATTATTTTTTTGCATTCCCCTGATTAGATAATTAGTGCTAATTACCTTCTCAATTATGTTCATTAGAGGAATATTCTCAATGATAAACTTGTAGAGCAACATCAGGAACTCCCGATACAGCTGAGCATAGTTGCTCAATACGAGCTCCATAGAAGTGTTTGTCCGAGCGTGAAGAAGCCCACGATTACACGCAATGGGACTCGAGCCGCCGGTCGCGCAGCAATATATATGTATATATATACATACATATATATATATATATATATATATATATATATATATATACACACACTGGGGGGGGGGGTGCGTGTACATGAATGTGTGCAGGTGCGTGTTTGTGAAGAACTAGGGTCGAGTGGGAATAGACAAGATATATACAATCTTATCGACTCCCGTCTATAGACAGTCTAAAGACAAGAATGAACAACAATAAATAGACTGTATCGCCTTTTTTCAATGGACCATCTATAGACTGCGAATAGAGAAAAAGAAATAGAAATCTTGTCGACTTTCGTCTATAGAAAGTCTATAGACAAATAACAGAGAAGAATAAATACAGGGTGTATCGACTTTCGTCTATATGTAGTTTATATAGAGGAAGTAGACAAAAAGAAACAAACACCTTATCAACTTTTTTCTATAGACCGTCTATAGATTGCGAAGAGACAAAAAGAAATGGAAATATTATCGACTTTCGTCTATAGAAAGTCTATAGATAAATAATAGTGAAAAATAAATAGCGCCTGTATCGACTTTTGTCTATAGGAAGTCTACAGAGGGGAAGTAGAGAAAAAAGAAACATACACCTTATCAACTTTTTTCTATAGACTGCCTATAGACTGCGTATAGACAAAAAGAAATAGAAATCTTATCGACTTTCATCTATAGAAAGTCTATAGACAAATAACAGAGAAAAATAAATAGAGGCTGTATCGACTTTCGTCTATATGTAGTCTATATAGAGGAAGTAGACAAAAAGAAACAAACACCTTATCAACTTTTTCTATAAACCGTCTATAGACTGCGAATAGACAAAAAGAAATATAAATCTTATCGACTTTCGTCTATACAAAGTCTATATATAAATAATAGTGAAAAATAAATAGAGCCTGTATCGACTTTTGTCTATAGGAAGTCTACAGAGGGGAAGTAGAGAAAAAAGAAGCATACACCTTATCAACTTTTTTCTATAGACTGCCTATAGACTGCGTATAGACAAAAAGAAATAGAAATCTTTTCGACTTTCATCTCTAGAAAGTCTATAGACAAATAACAGAGAAAAATAAATAGAGGCTGTATCGACTTTCGTCTATAGGTAGTCTATAGAGAGGAAGTAGACAAAAAAGAAACAAACACCTTATCAACTTTTTCTATAAACCGCCTATAGATTGCGAATAGACAAAAAGAAATAGAAACTTTATCGACTTTCGTCTATAGACAGTTTATAGATTTTGTATCAACAAAAGTCCAAATCTATAGAAAGGCAAGGTCGTAGATAAAAAGTCTATAGACTTTCTACAGACATTCTAAAGTCATTTTTGTAAGGGCTATACGATGATGCTGAACCGCCGATCGTCGGCGACCGAAAGACGCGATCTGTTGCCGTGTCAAAGTATATCTCTTCAGATCGGCCGAGAAGCGTTCGTACATATGTGTACATACATACATACATACATACATACATACATACATACATACATACATACATACATACATACATACATACATACATACATACATACATACATACATACATACATACATACATGCATGCATACATACATACATACATACATACATACATACATACATACATACATACATACATACATACATACATACATACATACATACATACATACATATCACGTTGTTGTGAATATGCCTTATGAAGACATACAAGTTACATGCGAGTTAAACTATATAGGAGGCACGCTATTGATTACTACTTTCATTGTCACTCCTTTAAACGTTTTACAGGGAAAGTGCATGGTGACAAGATTAAAAGCTTTGTGGAGTTCGAGTGTTGTACCCTTGTCGCAATTATTGAAGATAGCATAAGTATCTTTTTTTTCAATTTTGGCAGAAAACTCTCCGGGACTCGATGAAAAACAACTTGCAAGAAGTAATTAAAATTTCCCTTTCCTTTACATGCAATAAAACACAAGTCGAAGTCGGTCCTACGGTTTCCCAATTACACCATTTGTGTGTTTCACGTGTATCTGAATAGCGCTGGAGCTAGTGCTTTCCGCTTCCGCTTCGAAAACAAAAAAGGCTGTTGACATTTTACTGGGTTTCTAGCGACATTTATTGGCCTTGTTCACAATCTGTTCAAATTGCCTTTCTCTAGGAACAATTGCTTCTAAAGCATGACCTTACTTTCGTCAACAAAGGAACAATAATACAAAGTAATTAAACTTTCGTTGCATTTTATTTTTCGGGCGGAGGCTTACGATGGGATGCAAGCATATTCATCGATCGTACCATTTTTTTTTCGGAGCACGCCTGAATAAGAGAGCGATTTCGTCCTCATTTCTATTTCCTTTCTGAAACTGGGCGGGTATTATAAATTACCTCCTACTTGTCAATATATTTTTCAATTTGCCGTCCCAGCCACGATCGTCTTGTTGCCAAATATCCTGTTATGCTTCGACAATTTGCCGTAGATCGGCAAGCATTACACAGAAGATAGTAGGAAATAAGATACGTACGCTCATTACGTAATATGCGCCATTTCACGGGGAAAGTAATTTCCTGGTTCCCGTAAATGGGATAATTTTTTTCCAAACTATTAAAAACGCAATATTCTACTAATACATTGCGCGCTGCTGATGTCTGGAGAAAATACTAGACTCGGTTTTGGCGTTGTAATCTAACGCCAGTTGTCCGTCAGTGATATACCGATTTAAAGGGCTGTCGGTTAACGTCGACCGCCCGTGTGCCGCTGACGTGCACGGAAATATCAACGCATTAGGCCATCTATGTCTTATCCATGGTGATTTCCGGCCGGTAGCCTCGTTCAGTTCGCTCTGCACTCACTGCCACAATTCTTGCCGACGTTCATTTCTTTTTTTCCGTATGTCGTAATTCGCGTTTGGAAACCATTTTGCGCGCCATTGTTCCTGTAGTCGTTAAAAGGTCGCGTGCGAAGCGCTTTACTGGGCCCCCGAATCGCTTTTACTGATGCACGACGCATTCAACTCCCAGCAGTCAGGCCACGCAGGCGCCTGTCAATGTCCCGAGCCCTATCGCTGACGCGTGATGTGCGCGATAAATAAAAGTCCAGATTAGGTGACCACTATCGTTAGGAAAGTTCTTGGGTCCGGGGACAATAGCAAAGAAGAAAATATATCATGGATCTCGAACGCACATGTTCGAATCTAAATGTCGCGAAACTTGTTTGAGCTAGCGAGTTATCAGCAGCAGCGCTCGATACAAATACAGCCTGGTTACCTGTAGCTGTTAGCTGTCTGTCTCACGAGATCGAAAGCGATGTAGTCAGTACAAAATTGCATTCAAATGCGCTGGAATCAGTACAAAATTGCGCTGCTAGGTTTATTCATTCTTCGTATTCATACGATATTCGACATTTCATAATTGAAAGCGGAATCTAGTTTACCAACGCATATTTTTTTCCGTCGACAGGTCGACCATCCCTGTGTCTCCTTCGTACTTTCTTTTTTTACGCTTCTCTTAATCATCCACAGTGCATCAAGCCCCCTTCACACAAATGTGGCCGGTCATCCTCTTGAAGTTGCACGCACGCGTGTTCGCAGATCTCCACTTTGGAAGCATCGTTCTTTATCCGAGAAGCAAGAGACTGGAACGGCCTTAATTCCACGCGCTGTTACAGCCACAGCAAGCCCATGCGCTTTTTAGAAACAGACGAACTCCTGTTTCTAATATTGTATCTTTTATTATCCGCCGCTCGTGAAATACCCCTCCAACGGAGTCTTTAAAGAAATAAAGTGAAATAGAATGTAATAACAAACGAGTATAAATTCAAAGTTGCATTGCGCATACCTCATTCGATAATAACTTATTTGCGTGGTTTCTTTTGTTTCTTTGCCAGTAATCCTTAGTTGTACAGGCTTCGCGGTTGGTTGCGGCACCGCAGTAAGAGCTGACTGCGTAGCCCTGCAACGCAGTATGCGTGGGCGCTATAGCTGTCTATTGTATAGTGGAGAAAACGCGAGGGTAATATGTGAAGGGTGCGCTATATACGTTATACGATCGTGTAATGCTGTATATGAATGCGTAATGCTGTACTATATGACTGAATATAATTGTATTACATCGGTAAAACGGTCGCAATCGTTTAGGAGCACGTAATGGGTTACGGGGTGCAATAAGCGTCCCCCTGGAACCGCCAGCAAACAGACCCTTATAGCACTTCCGACGAAGGTTGCGAGACATTGCTCACGTAGCTTCTCTGTCTATAACGCATCAGTTGGCCAGATTGCCATAGAGCTGCGAATATTTTTTTTGGCTACTCGAAGACACGTATTATTCGTGCACTATGAAACATTTCTAGCTCGTGGTACACAATTCAGGGGGCGCGGGAGGGGGGAGGCGGAGGTCTCGCCGACAGCGTCACACGATCTGGACACTTTAGAGCTGCTTGGACCGATATGTCTCCCGGAGTCTCGCAATTCTGGCGTGCGTCTAAGGTTGTGCATGTGCGATGTGCAAGAACAATCACCTAAACAATGTTCGCACTAACACGTAGCGTTTGGGCTCATTGAGAAAGAAAGAAGGCCTCCAGCTTGTGACCGGCTACACGACTGAGTTACGCTCAACGAAACTGAGCTGGACTGTACACGGAGAAGTTCTGCGAATTAACAAGTGGCCAAAAACCGCCCCGAAGACAAAACTAAGAAGAAAAACATGCGTCACACGTCACGTGTGTCGATGCAGTCCTCGCACTGCATTAATTATGCCTTTCACCAACATGTCCCGACAACGTGTTCTCCTGCGGTAATAATTAGCACGTCGAGCGACTGGCAGCTGAAAAATGTGCTGAAACGCCGTTTTTCGCAAATGTCCAAGAAAAGAGGCAACAAAATGAGTTGTAAAGGTAAGAAAAGTAATCCACTCGTCGAGTCCCACATCACGCATGCTTACGGTAGTGTTTATTTGCTATTTGTCTTCGTTTATTTATTTTTTTCAGGTTTTGCAAAACTTGACGTAGAAGGAGTGCATTGAAATCTCGTAGTTTCGCATAGAAAAGTAGGATAAGCCAGGGAAGTAGTAAGTTAAGGGGCTTTACACAAATTAAGGAAATTATAGCCTTCAATTACTCAAATCGGTGCGTCTCCAGAATGCTTAAAATATTTCTGAAATAGCATTTTTTACGCATTATTACAATATCAACGCCAGCTTGTTCTTTATCTCTCCCTCTCTCACACAGACACAAAAAAGAAAAAAAGAAAGAAAGACGGGCACTGACGCGGTCGCCGAGATGCTTATTCGCACTCACAGATCTAGTTTTTGCATAAGGCAAACGTGAATTCACTGGTCTAGCTACTTCATGGCGTGCTACCTTATCGAGACATTGCTGATCAAATTGCTGAAGGTAGCTTATCGATTGGCATAATAAAGTGACTACATCACTCGGTGCGTCATTACGGCGGAGGGGCTTAACACAAAGAAAAATTTCTCACATTTCTACGTGTTCAGTGATGCTCCTCAGCGACCACCGGCCTTCCCATGCGCTTAGGAAAGTTATAAAATGCAGTATCAGAAATTCCAATGTGCGACACACATGGCGCAGGCCCTAACAGATGCGAAGCGAGGCGTCGTGCGTTGAATAGGATCTCTTACTTGAGCAAGAAGAGAGGGGGAGCAAAGTCTTTAAATGTTGACTGTAGGAGATATCACAATTCTAGTTCACGGGCTTCTCTACTCGAAGAGGCGGACATTACCTGCGCAAAAATTTGAAATACATAGTGGACTAATTAACAAAAAATCACTAGTTAAATTTCTAGCTATTTACCGTATGGCCCATATTGCAATTTACAAATTCCAGCCGTGGAGTTCGCAAGGCGGATCCACTTGGAGCAAATTCTCAGGACGACACCACTTTCGAGATATTAATTTCCGAACTTTGCGGAGAAATGCGCTGGCATTCCAATTAATTTGTTTACAAAACGTCTTTTTATGCATTGAAGCATACACGTAATTGGAATATCAGTGCATTTCTCTGCAAAGTTTGGGAATTAATATCTTGAAACTGGTGTCGTCCTGAGAATTTGGTCCAAGTGGATCCGCATTGCGAACTCTACGGCTGGAATTTGCAAATTGCAATATGGGCCATACGGTAAATAGCTAGAAATTTAACTAGTGAATTTTTGTTAATTAGTCCACTATGTATTTGAAATTTTTGCGCAGGTAATGTCCGCCTCTTCGAGTAGAGAAGCCCGTGAACTAGAATTGTGATAACTCCTACAGTGAACATTTAAAGAGTTTGCTCCCCCTCTCTTCTTGCTCAAGTAAGAGATCGTATTCAACGCACGACGCCTCGCTTTGCATCTGTCTTGGCCTGCGCCATGTGTGTCGCACATTGGAATTTCTCATACTGCATTTTATAACTTTCCTAAGCGCATGGGAAGGTCGGTGGTGGCTTAGGCGTCCCTCATAGCTCGCTGGGCAGCTTCTGAGCGTCTACGCCCCCCCCCCACCCCCCATACCTCCTTCTACCTCTCCCGACATTTCTTTTGCAAATATAATGAAATACACTTTCTTTCATCCACAAACATTTGGGAAAGGTGACAACACGACAGAAAGTAGATTTGTGCACTTCAAAAGCTTCTATACCCCATTTACACGAGAGACAGTGAGTATGTGGTATTAAAAAAAATTCGTACAGAACGTTCACGATAGCGAAACATACATTCGTTAATAAGAACAACTAAGCAGTACATATTTATACAGTTCCAATAACAAACCCAAAATCTATGCTACAATATCATGTCATGAACACAGTTTTCGCGCACATGACAAAACGGACGAAAAATGAACAAAAAAAGAAAAAAATTATTCACAGCGCCTCACTCTGTGAAGATGGCTGACCAGCGGAGCTGTTTGGAACTATAAAGAAAATAACATGACACAACTAAACACTATAGCACAAATATGCACCTTGTTATATTTATTCCTACTTACGTTTATGTCGTGACCACAGTAACTATGGCCTTATGGTCATGGACTTTGTGACGACGGTAGATATGTTCGTAGTGAAAGTTAGGTCTATGCACGACCGATGGTGCGTCGTGGCGGCATTGGCCTTGCTGTAATATTGAAGTCCGAACCTTTCCAAAAGAAACACCAAAAAGCACTTTCCGTCGGGACGGGTCACATCGACGTTAAAGACACACACTATGACGATGGGACTTGGGTCCACCGGGAACATCCACCCAAATGTGTCGATCTTAAAATCTTCAAGCTCCCTATTTGACGTTCCGGGATGAACGTCTATACACGGTGACGACGACGATTCCGTCCCCCAGTCTGAACGGCGCACGCGTCGGCACATTCCACGGCAAGGCCCGTCGTCGGTAAGGCATAGGGCGCAACGGCCGCGCTGTCGTTGTTGCATAGATCTCAACGCATCAGGCCATCATCCATCATCCGGCACCGGTTTCGATACATCTGGCCTCAAACGCAGCTGGGACACATACGCTGATACGATTCTGCCTTATGCTTCAGTTATTTTAGCTCTGTAGACGTCGTCATCGTTCTTGCCTACGCACATCGACAAACGCTGGAAACTACCCGAGGACTGCTCCGCGGTAAAAACTCTCATATTATAGTTCTCGGTTGTTTCTAGATTGATTCCATCAGCAAGAAGTTCGTTTAACAGTCTTCTGGAAACGAAAGGCGTTTTATGGGTACCTCACTCGTCTTTCATTTGGCTGAAAGTGACTCGAAGTTTACTCGGGCTAGAGTTTTCACTCAATAAATGTTTTATTCTTCCTGAAAGGATATTTCTCGTGGGAAGCTGCAAAAGTGTACTCCAACTTATATCCCACGAAAAAGTGGAACAATTACTATAGCATAACATTGGTCCACCTATCACGCCGCTGTTTCGTTATGTGAGTGCAAACAATTTTCCTTTTCTTTGGAGGGGGAAGGGGGGAGGGGAGGGGGAGGCTCTGTGGTTAGATACAAACCGTAATTTTGAGGATCAGTCTGAAGCAGTACAAATTTTTACCGATAGATATTTTCTGGCTTTTCTTTTTTCTTTCTTTTATGCTTTTACCTGTGGATTAGGTCACCTTAAACATAATCGATCTGCGCGACCAAGCTTTTGCGCGTTTCCACACGCAGATGCCCCCGAAATTAAACCCTGTGTCATCACGCTGAGAACGTCTCAACAGAGTATGATGTCTTAAGCCACCTCTTGTTTGCTTGGACGCGCAAATGTCTGCCGCTGCTTGTGGACGTCGCGGGTGCTTTAGAGGAAACCGCCCGTACAGCCGTTAGTCGATAATGCTCGTCTCGAGTAGCCGCACCGAGAGACTCTGGGCAGCGACTGTGACATAAAATGAACATGCGGTTCCCGTGACGGCATCAATTCCATATATTGCGCGCCATGCAATGTGAATCATGGTTACCGGAGTAGCGCTGCTCCACTTCAGCGTGCAGACGGCGGGACAAGCTATACACCACCAATATAGCGTGTTTTCGCATCACCCACCCGTTTGAGCTGCGATAACCAAAAGCAAGCGCTGAAGGTATGCAACTCTGAGATCCGTAGATGAAAGATTACGGCTCTTCGCTCTTGCTTAGAAAGAAAGGGCTGAGAATGGTGTCTGAGGGGGTGAAGTACACGAGTGCTATATACATCCGAAAAGACCATGGAATGTGTAGAATCACTTCTTGGACGGCCGCATGATGCATTTTCAATAAAGGACCGAAGAAAATTAAGGGGCATGCTGAAAGACCTTGAAACCCATTTCCTTTTGTGCTCTTGCGGTCGCATCTAAAGACTGTGATTAGCCGTGATTGCAGTGACGATTGATAACACCGTATAGACGCGGCGCACTGCATAAGGCCGCTGACTTAACCGCTTGCAAAGTATCGGCGCCCACGGTCATTTCGCCCCTTGTGTCTTCCTTATATCGCAAACACATGTGTCATGTAAAAATAATCTGTCCTTTATTGCAGTTCAATTAAAAACTAACTCTCTTCACTCTTGGTCCCGAGCTCCACCATCCGTATACGCGTTTACTATGTTTCGACATTTGCCGCGAGCTGCGCAAGGAATGAAATTGAATGCTTTAAAAAGAATCGTTGCATTATAGAAGCCTCGATCTGCCCTCCCCACACCCCCCAACTTCTTTTTCTTTTTTCTTTCTTTACTTGAACAGCACTTCTCTATCGCTGAAATCTAGAGGCCTGTGAATTTTCAAAATTTCGGATAGAGAGACAGAGAGAAAATCAAGGCAGCGAGTTTAACTAAGACTGAGCCAGATTGGCTAGAAGAAAAAAATAATGAGGTGGAAACAGAACATAGATCACGTGCCCCGGACACGCAGATGAACTGGAGTGCTCATCTCACCCTCACAGACAGTTCCGTCCCGCCAACTTGAAAGACCGCAGCTTCGCTGTGGAGGTTTTCTCCTGCTGCGACATGGGACTAAAAATCGTGCTTTGAGTGAAAGGTGTTCTGCCTAACTGACTAATCGGTGGTTTCAAGGGGAAATTGTTGATCTTTATAAAAAGGGAAGTCACGCGGTATAAAAGCATTGTTCTTTCTACGTGACTGCAGCTGTTTCAGTCGTAACTGTCGGACATTGCAATCAAGGATGAGTAAAGAGTTCACGAATGAAATGGCAAAACGCAAGTGACAGACCAGAGTTGCGTCACATTGGGAGGACCAGGTAACAAATCTAGTTAAATTAAGGGGACGAGTTAGTACGATCGACTATGGCTGATATCACGTGAGAACCACTGCTCATGCAGATTCATACTCGTATACGGGTAAGCTTGTCCAGGTCTCGCACTGTGTTTGTTCTGGACAAAGGAATTAAAACACAATGGACTGCTTCATGTGCTGTGCGAGCAGCATTATAAGTACAGTGGTTGCCGGAAATACTAAAATGGTCCGGTAGACAATGAAACGCGATGTCGTGTACTTTACCGATAGCTTGGTCACATGTTTCGCGTATTCCCGCAGTCAACGTGAATGTTGCTGTATATACTACAGTGAGCGGGAAAGCATTCCCTGCTACAGACTTCACCCCATCATACTCGACGTGGCCTATACGATCTTTATTTTATGTGCTAAATTCAGGGGGCAGGACAGAGTCCGGTTCAAGATTAGGCGTAAAAATAAGCAGGAGCGAAGCAGCGACCACACGACACGAGTTCTGACTAGCAACTGGACGTGTATTTGAAAGTGTGAATTAAAGAAAAAAAATAAAATAAAAGCACTGCATGCATACTTGTATTTCGCACAAGTTTTTCAGTGGAAGGACACAAGTCCTAGAAATTAAAAAAAAAGAAGCGGATGGCGGTCAGTTCCTTCTTTTTTTTTATTAGCTTGTGCAGAAAGTGCTCATCATGGGCTTTTAAGGGAACATAAGGCTTTCCAATGAAAAACTTGTGCGCAATATAAGTACGGAAACTATGTTTTCTTTTCTTTCTTTTTTAGCTTCCTTTTTCCAAGTAGACCTTATACTAAGGGTTGAGGAGGCGTAGTAAAACAAGCAAGGAAAGGTAGGGACCTCAATCAGATGCCCGTTTGGTTTGCTACCGTACACGGGGAAAGTGGTTTAAGGGACCAAAAGGAAGGAAGGACAGGAAGGGAAGAAGGTACTCTCATAGTCAACATGCATGGTTGTCCATTACTTCACGCTTATAATCAGTCACTGAGGCCAGTCGATTTCATTAATTGTAGCAGTGCCAACGTCCCTTTGTAAGCCTGCGACGCATGGGGCCATGGTCCGAGAATCTTCGTCTCTTAAAATGGTCTGCTGTATAATCGGTTTAACGCACTCAGAAAAACGTAGTGTTCGACCTCATCGTAGTTACAAAAACACAACGGGTACTCCATCGTTTCTTCCCAGTTGCATGAGTCACAGGTCGGTGTGTCGGACATTCCAATAAGGAATGAATAGGCTTTCGTAAAAGGAACCCCTAAGCAGGGGCGGCACAGTATAATGCTGATAGCCCGTTCTCGTTTCGCGTGGTCTCCCTTTTTGTCCTTGTTTACTTTTCACCGTAATATTTTGGCAGAAATACATGCCTACTCGCTCAACATACCCTTCTTGGAGAGACTCGCGATTGTGTTCTGTGTAACGTTCGCAAGGACTTTCAATTTGTACTCAGTCACTTCTGCGGTTACTCGTCAGAGACAATCTGTGAGGGCTGCGTTACACTTGCAGCTCAATCTGAGCTTCGAACTAAGGTTACATTCTCTCCTTGTGGAGAAGTACCACTAACATGTTCCTGCGACGAAAACACTTCTAGTTTCGTAAGGTCAACAGGTCTTAATGCGACTTCGTAAGCAACTTTATTGTGTATGTGCGCGTACGTGGGTGCATGTACAATCTGCATGTGATCGCTGCGTAGATCGTGTTTCTCTGCCAACCTTTCGAGTATACAGCCTGCCAGGCCATTAGCCAGGCTAACATTCCCAGCTTTCGTTAACGTCCACTTCCCTTTCTCTTTTGGGAACCTTGGGTGAGACAAGTTGTTCGTATAGGGCCCTCGACGAAGAGCTGACACTCGAAGGAAGCCCTGTAACGTATAAGTTAGTGGTTGTCTTTAATATTTTGATTATCTTTACAGATTCATGCAGATACGTTATGAAAAATGGTTCGTCACCAGACCAGAAAATGCAGATGACCCGTACTGAACTGTGAAAACGGGCTACGATGTTATCCATCCAGATAATCTTTACAAATCTTTTTTTTGCATTCCGCCTATTAACATAATTATTTTGAATTATTTATCAACTTCTCAAACATTATAATTAGATGAAAAGTTCCAATGACAAAATTGTAGAGCAACATGAAAAACTCCCAATACAGCTTTCTGTTTCTCAATACTGAATACGTACTTCATAAAAGTGTTTTTCCGAGCGCGAAGGGAGCCCGCGAATACACGCAGAGTGCCTCGAGTGATCCGTCGCGCGGCACTTAGCTACGTCCATTTGCATATCTTTAATTAAATCTTGGCGCATGATAGTTGGTGCATCCTCTATAATTCCGTTGGCTTCTAGACGCAAATTATCACTTTGGTGGTCTTTCTTATACTAGAATTCTTCGGCCGAGGTTCCAGAACCTTCCGACACTCTTTTGTCGTTTAAGCCTCTCACTGTAGTACCCAGTGCACGATTGACGAATACTGGACAAGGTTGTATATTATGCACTTTCGTCATACCCGCAATAATTGCGTGCGGCGCTGTTGGCCATTCCGGTGAGAAACTTATAAGCACTGACAGAATACTCACTGCACCGGTGCAGCTGATCTCAATGCAGAGCCCGTCAGTTTACATGCGAATTCAGTCAACGTACAGGAAGCATACAAGATGTGAAATTCTGCTTGTCTTAAGTACGAATGTGGGTGGGTCGGCTTTCTTTCTCACCTATGAAATTGAGCCTTAGGTGGAGACGCAATAAGGCAAACCCCGCCGATCGCCGGCCTTTGCCGCACAAAAATGACTGAGGAGATCGATGCCCAGCCTCGCTGTGAAAAAAAAAAAAAACACAGGAAAGAAAACAAGAAATAAAAACGAAGAAAGAAAGAAGAGGAAAACAAAGAAAGATAAACCTCAGAGAGGGTAGTGACGCTAGGATTAACTTTTGCTACGTGTCAAGGTTGGCTTCATTTCGCAGCCTAACTGAGGTTCTGGTAGAACTTTTGTAGAGGAACCTTTGTAGAGAAACTATGCAGAGAAGCAGGATTGCGGTGGTATTTGCTTTTTATGCAATCGTCGGTCGCCTGAATAAACGTCAAAAGTGTAGAGCTGGCATGTGAACTAGCCCTTCTGGAAGATGGGAAAAAGTGACCAGCTTATATATTTAAAGCACTGCCTGGTAAAAAAAAAACCTAAGTGAAATTCGTTGTCTTCAACGCTTCTCATCTACTGCGAGGGAAAACGTGAATAATCTGCTTTTAAATGCCCACGGCAACCACGGCCTGAAAACAAGCCAAAATAGACACTAGACCATTTCTTTAGTTAAACAAGAAAAGGTGGAGGTGGTGTTGCAGCAGACAGGGTTAGCCTGGCATGCTTAGCCGGCAGTCGTTCCGCTTGAACTTTTCATACATTGTGAACAGGGTTGTGTTACCAGACAAGAAAATGCAGATTACTCTTAGTAAACTGTGAAAATGTGTAATTATTTTATCAATTTTATTTCGGGAAGACGATGAAGTGTGTCTCTACCTTACCGGTGCTTTCCTGTCTCCTGCTGATTTTCGGTTTTCCCGGCGTTTATCTGCGCGACATCGGTCCCCCGCCGGCAGGAATGGAAGTGGGCACTGCCCGGCTTGCTCCACACCTGGCCTCGCGTTCCGGGGTGCTATCGCGGCAGCGTAACAGTGAACTGAACGATGCCACTGTTAACAGCCCAGAACTCTATTCAGCCAACGGAGAAGACTTCGAAGGTGGCTTCGAATCCGTGCAAAGCCGCAAGGCGAAGCTGAGAAGCCTCAGGACACCTTCGCCTTCAAGTACGTCGACAGTACAGAATACGAGCCGTCCTCATGTCTCCGCCATACTATTCATGCCGGTGGATACCTCGGACAACTTGCGCGAACTGAATACGCAAGCTGTCTCGACTTTCCTTGGAAGATTAGTACCAAATGAGATAGCTGATATAAGAATTAAAGTACGCGCTGCAAGTGATGTTTATAAGAATTGTCACTCGCAAGAACATACTCGCCATAGATATCGTGCATTCAACCGATTTTGACACCTTCCGTACAGCAACCGATTTGAATGGGATCAGAGGGCGCTCCTACATTGCAGTCGACAAAGATACAGCAACAGATGTCACCTACGACGTAGATTTTGCAATACCAAATGAGGACTTGCCTATCCTAGTCAAGACAGCCACTTCTCATGCTACCAGCATGCAGGCATCTCGGATTGGCAATTCCCGCTCTGTCAAGATAGTCTTCAAGGGCAACACCATACCATCAAGGTGAGCCACTCTCGCCATCCCGTAAAACCGTTGATTCCGAAACCTCTGCAGTGTCACAAGTGCCTACGGTTGGGTCACGTCAGAGGCGTTTGTAATAACGCGGCAGTATCTGAGCGCTGCTCTGAGTTCCACACCACGGAATCCTGCCATGCAACTGTATTTAGGTGCAGAAACTACAAAGGACCGCATGAAGTCACGTCTACAAATCGCCGCTTAATCAAGAAGGAGTGGAGTATACTTATGGTAAGGGAAGACTCTACGCCCAGGGAAGCAGCCGTTTCTATGAAAAAACGACACTCCCGCTACCACCGCCAACGTTCGCCATAGAACGCAAAAGGCCCCTCATAGCGCCAACCTAGTCCAGCGGCGTTATCACCTCGAATTGTGGAAGAGCAGTCATTGCGCGAGACCAGACGCAACGTTATGAATGACAAAGAATCCCAGAAAAGTGCTTATGACGTTGTCTGGCCAGCACTGCCAAATAGACGCCCACCTGATGAGCTTGAGCGGCCTACATCGCATTCATCGAACGTACTTCCTGCTTCCGACAAGCTGCCTGAACAGAATGAGCGGGTGGTTATATTGCTGAAGTCGCTAATGGCTGAGATTCGCACATTTTTGGGAAATGTACAAACTTCGACTGCTCGATGCGCTTTACAAATACTGGATGCTCTCACTCCTGTGCTTGAAAGCTTCCACCAGAAAGATGGCTCGCCCACTTCTGCAGAAGCGACCATCTCAAGAAGAAGTAAAGAAATTCTCAGTTCTTCAGTGGAATGCGAGATGCCTGAAATCACGTATTTCCGATTTTTGTCGATTTGTATATGTAAATCGGTTTCCGGTACTAGTCATCTGTGAACCAAACGTGACAAATACTCTCAGACTATCAGGATATGAATATTTTGTTTCCGCCACGTGTGACAAAAGCAGCAAGGTCCTCGTTTATGCTCGCAAGGAGCTCACCTACATGGTCCAGACCGTGCCTTCCCATGACGTCAACTAGAATGTGTGCCTTAGCAAAAAGGAGAAGAGGCTCGCCTTCGCACTCATCACACGCTACCTTTCCCCATCAAGTCGTTTAGATTGCAAAATGCTTGAAAATGTTTTGATGATGACACCCAGTCCTTGGATATTCACAGGATATTTTTATGCTCACCACCCAATTTGGGGAAGTACAAGAACCAATTTAAGAGGCAGGACTCTTGTATATTTTGCTTCGGACCATGACCTCTGTCTTTTGAACGACGGCAGCCCAACATTCTTGAAAGGGTCGTCGTACAGCAGCTGCCTAGATCTTACTTTGGTGTCGCGATGCCTTACTTCGAGCGTCTACTCGTTTACCGACTTGGAAACACGTGAAAGTGACCATATTCCTACTTTTGTTGCCATCAAAGGTCTAAGCAGCATGTCTTCCCCTATTGTCTCTCGAGCAATTGATTGGTCCGCATTTCAAGCCTCTGTGAACGCTAAATACAAGGGCGGCCTTGCACGTAGCGCAGAGCTTGTGATTGCGAACGTGATACATGCTGCAACGCGCTGCTCCTCATGCTCAGCTACTCTCACGAACTTTGGTAATGATTTAGAAAGGCTTCGAGCAGTACGCAGGCGCGATGACAGGAGATATAGACGCACAAAGCTGATTCTGGACCTTAGGGAGGCCAGGCGCACGCAAATGAAAATACGTCGCCACGTGGACAAATTAGACAACGACCGATGACAATCTTCCGACCCCTGCACCAGCCGTGGAGATCCTCAAGGTGGCGTTTTGAGCCCGGTTTCGAGCAGTAAGACAAGTCTTGCCTACCACTGTGAAACGACCTGTGTATAACACTTTTTTCTTTCTGCACTAAATTATTGTCACCTAGTCTGGGGAACAACATCTAAACAAAACATCATTAAACTAGAGTTATGTCAAAATCAAGCAATTCGTGCAGTAGCTAATCTTTCCTCCAAAGAACACGCGTCTAATTATTTTTAAGAATAAAAAATAATGCCGGTTGAATTAATTTATTCATTTCCTCTAGCATGTATATACAGAACAACGTTGAAACAGGGAAATGTTGATTATGTAAATCTGTTTAACCTGAATCGTCGCGAAAGTCCCTATAACACGAGACATGCCGACATTTGGTTAACACGCTTTTGTCGTACTAATTGTGGACAGCAATCTGTATCCTACCGCAATGCTGATCTACTAAACACCCTAACTACAAGTGCATTAAACGCGGATACTGTCTGCTCACTCCTTTTTCACTTATTTCCTTTAGGAAAATCCCGCTGCGTGATTCCTGTACTCCTGTTTGATTATTGTATACATATCAATAAGCATGAGCATTTGTATTCCTACCTTTGTGACACACACACACACACACACACACACACACACACACACACACACACACATATATATATATATATATATATATATATATATATATATATATATATATATATATATATATATATATATAGTAGTAGGTGAAGATGAATTCTTCAGGCTACCTTTCAAACGTAAAGAACTTGAGCGGTGCTACAAGGTAAACAGAACGAGTAGTTAATTTCAACAGTTTCAACGGGTGGACCAATCTTCATCAGGGTTTGCGAGAAATTGGCAGTTCGGCGCTGATAGTGCAGACACCAGACCGGGTGCGTGGTTGTTCTCAGATACATCAAGCCGAAAGGGACAGTTGTGAAAGTGATTGACTTTCCCTCGGCGCTTTGACAGATTTACAGCTGTCTTATTGACAACGATGCAATATGCAACGATGCATACTGCATACTGTACGCAACGATGCAACGATGCAGAGTCGCATGTATGTAGGGCAAGGAGGTCAGTGAGAAAGAAAAGAGAGAGAAAGGAAAGGGGGAGAAAAAGGAACACAAAGGAGGAGGGAGACATAAGTCGGAGAGTGGAAGTGGGTGGAGAGTAGCGGCAGGCTATGTTCCGGTTGACACGAGGCAAGGAGGGAGAAAACGATCGCTGCGCAGCACCAGTGCACGTGCCGCCGTTGTGGCGGGAGAGAGGGTAAGCTTACTCGGGCGGCGGGGTGCACAATAGTGAAGGGGCCCTGAAGGAAGACAGAAGAGCGGCAACTTGTGGAAAGTAACGCAGTGTCACAGTACACATCTACTAGGCATGGCCCGTTCTGGCAACTCTGTGGTCCAGCTAAGGCGCGAAAAAAAATATATATAATTCAAAAAATAATATATACGTGGGATTCGCAAAGCAAGTACGCCCCTGGGCTCAGGTTTAGGGAGCCAAGTTAAGGAGCCTCCTCGTGGTCCAGTTTCTGAACGTTTAACAGACAGCTCACATCACGCCAGCTCGTGCGGATTCCCAGAAGGGGCAATAGGTCATTCAGGATGACTACTTGAGTGGCAGGGTGGAGGAAACTGGATTTATTAGTTTTCTGCTCGCCCCCTTGAGGCGCACCAACGTTACTAGACTAGCTTGTCTAGTAACGTTGAGGCGCACGCTTAGGAAGGAGCAAGCAGTCACTGCTTGCTCCTCCCTTCTCTACTGTGACCCCCGCCGCCCGATTCAACTTACCCTCTCTCCCGCCACAATGGCGGCACGCGCACTGGTGCTGCGCAGCGACCATTTTCTCCCTCGTTGCCTCGTGTCAACGGGAACCTAGCCTGCCGCTACTCTCCGCCCACTTCCACTCTCCGAGTTATGTCTCCCTCCTCCTGTATTTTCTTATTTTTCTCACTGACCTCCGTGCCCTACATACATGCGACTCCGCCTTCCTCTTGCCCTGCATCGTTACCAATAAGGCAGCTGTAAATCTGCCAAAGCACCAAGGGGAAGTAAATCACTGTCACAACTCTCCCTTTCGGCTTGATGTATCTGAGAACGACCGGGCACCCGGTCTGGTGTCTTCACTACAAGCGCCAAACTGCCATTTTCCTGTAAACCCTGATGAAGATCGGTCCACCGGTCGAAACTGTCGAAGTTAAATACTCGCTCTGTTTACCTTGTAGAACCGCTCAAGTTCTCTCTCTCTCTCTCCTCTCTCTCTCTCTCTCTCTCTCTCTCTCTATATATATATATATATATATATATATATATATATATATATATATATATATATATATATATGAATAAAGGTACAATCAGACATCCACCCGTTCGTAGCAATTGCTACAAGGAAGCAAAAACGGGTTCCTCGAAAGAAAAGCCTGATAGTTGAAGAAAAATTCGTCATTGATTTTGGAAGATTAGCCGACAAGTTTTCTTTAGTAGACTAGTTTGTGAGTCACTTAGCTTGTGTTTACTAAAGATGAACCTTAAGGCGTTTCTCTTCCCCCTCTCCAGTCTGTCAATCAGATGTTTAGTGAAAAGAAACCAGACAATGTTAGCGCACTCAAGGATTGCTTGAACAAACATGCGATAAGCCAACAGCTTTGTGGTGAGTGGTGCCTAGCGAAGCCGTTTTCTGAGGAAGGAAAAGTCACTTTAATGCAGTCGATCTAATGTTTTCAACATGAGCATTCCATTCGAGATCATGGGATAACGTTAAACCCAAGTATTTATGCTGTAAAGCCCTAGTTGGATGCGTGTAATGAATAGTGTAGGTGAAGGTGGTAGGCTTCTTTCTAGTTATTGTTAATGTTGCCGATTGCTGGCGCATTTATAGTCACCTGCCACTCCTGACGCCAAGTGAAAACAGAGTCTAGAGCATTATTTAGGATTTCATTGTCATCATTAGAATGAATGTCACAATACAAGATGCAATCATCTGCAAAACGACGGATGTTTACATTACACCTAGCAGGCAAGTCATTTATGTAAAGGAGAAATAAAACAGGTCTCAGGTCGCCACCTCGTGGTACACCAGAAGTCACAGGGGCTAAAATAGAAACTTCATTGCTAATTTCAACGAACTGTGATCGGTCAGCGAGATAATTCTCAATCCATTCCACAGAACCGTCACCTAACGTGGAATGAATTCTTTTATTAGTTTTTTGTGCGGTACGCGGTCGAAGGCCTTTGAAAAGTCAAGTAAAATTAGGTCTGTCTGTGGTCCATTGTCTATATATTGAGATATGTAATATGTTAGTTCAGTAAGTTGCGTGACTGTCGAAAGTCCCCTGCGGAGACCATGCTGGCAGGGTGAGAGTATAGATTCTTCGTCTAGGTGTGTGGTGATGTCTTTTAGGACTTTATATGTTAAGGAGCTTGCATATAGTCGAAGTTAGTGAAATAGGTCTGAAATTAGACACCCCAGACGCGTTTCCTCATTTATGAACTGGGACAACATTGGCAATTCTACAATCTGCAGGAAGGCATTAGGCAGAGATATTAGGCAGATATATTTAGCGGTCCATTCAGTATATCTCCTAAGAAATATGTTGTGTATATTGTCGGGCGCAACAGCTTTCTCGTGTCAATGTTCAGTAGAAGGTTCAGCACTCCTGCTTCAGTGATTTGAAGAAGAGCGATATTGATACGGGCGCAGGTATCGATGTGCGAAACACTCAGATGATCGATATTAAATACTGATTGGAAATAAGTGTTAAAAAAAGTCGCGCTGTTTCGGTTGTCGGCACTCGACGTTGTAGTACCGGCATGCTCCTTACGATTAAGGTAATTCCAAAATTTCTTAGGCGCGCTCGTCAAAAGAATAGGTAGAATGTTGGTGAAGTAGTTAGTTTTAGGGTCCGTAATTTTAGACTTCACATTGAAAGATGGCTTCACTAAGCCTATATCTAGTTGTGTGCACGGGATTCACTTTTTAGCTTTTTTCGTAGCCTATTTACGTTTTGTTTTGTGTGGATAATTTCACGTGTAATCAATGGATCAGCTGGGTTTTACTTTTTTGTCTTATTTGGCACGTACTTCCGAGTGCAAAAAAAAAAATAACTTATTCTGGAGGGCGTCATGCCCGTAGAGGCAAGATTAGAAAATTCCTCGAACATAGCATATTCAAAACCTCAGTGGTCCATTATAATGACATCATCAGCATTGCAAAAGTCGAGAATGATCGTGCGTGTTTTCGGAGCATGTGTAGAATGTTCTATGTGCAGAGTTCAGTATGTTAGGTTGCGGTCTGATATACCATCCATTATTTATGTATCCATGTCTTATTGGAAAAAGTGATTGCTCAAGACAAGAATATGATGTTAAGAATACTTGATGCGGTACCCTTAATGCGCGTGGGCTCTGTAACAACTTCACGTAAGTTAAAGTCGAGCATCATGTCACAAATAAGTTCAGATGAAACAGATGGGAACTGCATGGCTTGCCAGCCACTATCTGACAAGTTGAAGTCTCCAAGTAAGATTAGTCAACCACATAATGCAGGAAGTTCTAAGTACTTATACACACTGATTGAATCACGCCATTTACAGCCGTGGGACAGTGGTAAACGCAACCCACGGTGACCCATAGCCCATAGCCCACGGTGACCCGTTGGCCCATAGTTATCTTGCCAAGAATTGCTTCGACGTTCTTAACATCAGGTAGTGCCACTAAGGGGATTCTTTTACTATTAAGTCAACGCCTCTATTGCGTGTCGGTCTATCTTTCCGTATTGTTGAACAATTTGGCGTGACTAGTTGTCCGTCTAGAATATCACCCGTTGGCCATGTTTCCATAACGGCAACAAAAACGTGTTTAGACTAATTAGTAGTTCCCCAGGGACAGCTACCAGGCGCTTTAGCAGGCTGCGGCACAAATGCACGGGGCTCCTTTTCAATGAACTACTTTCTAACCAACGCTTTAGCGAGCTGCGCCATGAATGCACTGGGTATATGCGCCGCTCTTCCATGAACATCTTGCTAACTTCGGTCACTGAGCAAGTATCGCTAGATTCGGGGCAGAAACAGTTCTCAACCTTCGTAGTCACCGGTGCGCCCCGCTTCTCGTATCGGAGGCCACGCGGGGTCCTATCGGCAGCGCCACTGGATGGTGTAGCGTGTCCCGAAAGCAGCGGGGGACAGGAAGCCCGGAGAGGAGCACGCGTTTCTAAACGTTCGCACGTACCGGCGCGCCATGCATTTTGTAGGCCACGCGCAAGCTTCGCAGTTGCGGTGCTAGATGGCGGTAACGGTGCTGGAGGGCCGGGTTCGATTCCCACTCAGACCGAAATTTACCGAATTTTAGTTTCAAAGCGATTAATTCAATTTGTTTATAAGAACATCCTTGAGAAATTTAAAGTTAATCCGAGCATTTTTTTACGTGTTGGCGCCATCCGCCATTTTTGGTACCATATCATTCGGTCTCGCTGACTATGATAGATTTTGGCGCAATAGAGCATTAAAACAGGATATGTCACGACCTTGGTCGATCACTGCACGCAATGTCTCTCTGGAAATCCATGAGGACAGGCTCATTCGGTTTAGAAATTTGGCTGCGAAGTCTTACGTTAGGTTCGAAGATTGTACTGGTGTCTCAAGTAAGGCTCGTTCAGTGTAGATTCGCATAAGCCTTTGCTGTAAAGCACTGCAGCTATGCCTTCCTTGCAGGCTTTCTTTTTTGGGGGGGGAGGAGGAGAGGGGCGTAGCTGGACGAATTAGTTTGTACGTGTGGTGGAAAAACTGCCAGGGATACACTCTGCCTGAGAATTCCCAGTTCGAAAGTTTGAGAAAGTTTCGAAAAAAGCGTGGCTTGTTTCTAGGAGCTTTCTACGAAATGTACCAGTTTCGGGTAATAATGTTGTAAAGGATATTGACAAACGGCATGGCGGCTGAGAAGTAACTTCGCCCCATAATTGTGGAAGATCGCCGGTTTTGGGCTTCGCCGAGAGCAAAACCAGCTGGGCGCTTGGGTAGCGAGTCAGGAGGCACTCTTTGGCCGCAGGTAGCCTGCGTCAGCACCTCGAGGCTTCGTAACCTGTCGCTTATGCAGTCTGGAAGTGTGGGAAAGGGTGTGACGTTGGGTGTTCTTTGGCCCGGAAGCGCGGACAGAGGCGCCCTGCCGGGGACGGACCACGGGCAAAGCGTCATCACGGTGTCAATGGGCACGCCTAAAAGACAAAGGGGCAACTTCAAGGTCAGAGGGATCGGTGAACCGATCCGCGGTCTCTTGAAAGACAGGCTGGCACCGGAGACAGAATCCACCTCTGCACTTACAGTTTTATGGGCCGCCGGAGGAGACCAACCACGCACAAGAAGGCATGGCGAATCGGTGGGTGCACTTCGTCAGGGGTGCCCTTTGCGGCACGCATTGCGTGATGGTTTAAATTAAGGTGCGAGGAAGGGGCGACGCAAATGTTCGTTCCCCGTAAGTGTTCTTCAATATGTTGGGAGACTTTCCCATACATGTCGTAGAGCAGGACGTTTGGGATGTTCTTTGTTTATTTGTTGTTTGGCGGTTCCTTTTCCTCCCTCTATTTATCTGAATGTACCGAGGAACGCAGAGAAAGGGTGAGAGAGAGAGCGAGAGCGAGCAGTGAGTGACAGCCCAGTTGATCCAATCAGGTCACTGGGGTGTCGTGATTTGCCGTGAGGGGATCCGGGAGGAGCAACTGAAGGGTTAAAACCTGGCTCCCGACCTCTCACGGAGGTTCCGAGCGCAGGAAAGGTGCTCTGCACTTTCGGCTCTGCCGAGTCAAGGCGCCGGTCCCAGTGTAAACGAAGGGTCTTGATGTATGAACGGTGTTATGCACGATCGGCTATGTCGAGTTGATAGGTCAGAGTAACTGTAAATAGCTGTCGATGTAGATATTGTGTACGTAAAGCTGTTTCTCTAAGTGCAAACGTCTACGGCGTCCCATCTCTGATGGAAGAGGAGAAACGATGACGGCAGCTGAAGAGAAGTTTCTCTACCAAGTAAGCTGGTTACGCCAGCTTGGAGCACTCTAGGCTACGAGTGTAGGAAGGTATAAAATTTAGTAATGTATTTCAGATTTCCCACGATTTTCAACATGTCGTTTTATATATAAGTCACGAAATACATTCTTGCCACCTACGTAAGAATTTTACCTAAGATATTACTTTTGCCTCGCAAACCATTGTAAGGTCTTGTAACACCGGATTTTTGTTAGACAGTCATTTTTGCGAACAAACGTTTTTCCCATTCGTGCTGCATCAGGGTAGAACCACCACTATGCGGGAGAACTTAAAATACGGGCTAAAATAAACACTTCTCCCGTCTTGTTACATAAAGCGGAGGAATCCCCACTTGTGTGCCCGCGAGAAAACGGTAAAAAAAGGATTTTTGTGCAAGAAGTACAAATGCTAATTAAACCTCGTAGTGGAACAATGCACATCTGCACGCTATCAATCTTTGACGGCTAAGAACGCAGTCACAAAGGGACAGAGTGCATCTGAGATAAGAATAATTTTCCCGCAAGGATAATTTTTCTCTCTGCACTTTTTTTTATATCTTTCAATCACCGACTTAGAAGGTTCCGGTGAGGCTGGGCTCTTTCTTTTTCTAAGACCTCTAATGAGCGTGTGGTTTCACAGAACTACAGACAAACCTGCCACTAATTTCACCCTGCCACTAAAACTACCCTTCAATGGCTGTATGCGGGCAGTTTGGGACAATATTTTTGCGATAAACAGAAGCTGCTGCTCGATACAGGATAAACGAGCTCTCGTATATTGACGCGGTGCATACACATTTTAAATCATTCCTGACTTACAAGCTTATCCAGTTTGATCAACATCTGTTTTTTCTTTGCTGAAATGGAAGGCGACGTGTCTAGACACACCCAGACCGAAAGACTAAGGGCCGGATTCCGAAATGCTCCTAACCTTAGGCCGTTTCCCTACCTTCCTCGAGGAGCCCTCCATGCTACCTAAACGTTAGACGCCCTCGGAAGGCCACCGCGAATTCTGAAAGCTTCCTTTCGCCTTCCCTGCGAAGGCAGCACCTCACCAAAGGAAGTGTAACGTTATAGGCTTCTGGTTTCGAGATTATTTACAAAACATGCAAAATATATGTAATGAATTGCCAAGGTAAAGTGCCGGGACTATTAAAATTGCATTTCTATTTATATACCGGGGCACAAATGCCATTTCTTGGTTAATGCCGTAAAAATAGTTCAGAAATGATGCATATGGCAGGAAAGAAAATAGTCTAGCAACTATGGCAGCATGTGAGTTCGGTTGGTCAGGCGTCGCTTTCTTTGTTTGTGCGTTTTGTTTCGTGTGTGTGTATTTGCCGAGAATACCCCTTTCCTTTTTCGAAAGACTTCTGCGTCGTCTCCACCGGGACATTTAATGGGTATATGAGTACAATCGATGCACCCAGTAACCTCAGGGAATTCTCCGATTGAATAGAACCTGGTCATGACTACCCTCGCTTCACTGGCGTTTGGCAGTCGAACGTACTTGGGATACAGACGTAGGCATATCAGCTGTGTCACCTCCCAAATACATCGGCACACAGAGGGTTGGGATATACACACAAGGTCGCCTACAACAGTTTGCATCACACCCGTTCCGTAAAAACGCAGTGTGGTGAGGACCTTCAAGAGAGCAGGCAGCGGCTCTCCTCTGTTGTCAGTGTTACAATGCAGTTGCAGCTCTGCCAGTATGGCTGTAACAGCTCGCTTGGAAAAACGTTATCGGGCTAGAAAGTCCACTTCGTCGTAGTATTCCAGTGGATTCTACCTGAACATGGTTTGGGCATGCAGGCAAAATCCTTCTCTCCCCACCATCACCCCTTCCCCTTCCCGAGAGGACTGGGAGGCGGCCCTACTCGGCTGCCAGGAACTATCGGCCCAACAAGCCCTAGTTCGGCGGACCTGCGTAGCGGTCAAGACCAACGGGGTCCCGGAATGAGAGACTCCGCCCAGTATTGCAAGGGGCGCGACCAACTAGAGGTCTCTCCCCGAGCACCTCTCTGTATATATATAGCCCAATAAATGCTTCACCACCACCACCACCTGTCAATCAGACGCCGGGCTGGAGTCAAAGGCGGAGGCTTGTACACAGTCCCTCCCGTAAAGAAGTTCATTTGCTCGTTGAAAAAATCGTGTATAGCTTTCGAAGCTATCGTCTTCGAATAAATCTCGCAAAGCCGTCATTCTCGCCGCTCGCTTTTCACAAAATCAAAGTAAAAAGATATGGCACGAAACGCGGTCCGCGGAACCAAACTGGACGTCAGTAGACGGCGGCTGGCTACCGTGGCCTTGGTGCGCACGGCGCCTAATCTAGCCGAGCGTACCGCGTACAAAGTCGTGCGGAGAAGCATGCGTTCAGTTAGAGGAGCACGGTTAGAAAGCATGAAGGTAGCATTCCGGCTCCCTAAGCGCGGGGAAGCACCAGGTAGGCCCTAACTTAGTGCCCCTTAGTAAGGTACGTTCCAGAATTGACGTCAGGTCGCCTTACAGCGTGTGAGACATCCTTAGTAAGGAAAGGAGTGTTTCAGAATCCGGCCCTAGATGGTTGCAGCGCAAGTAAACTCAGTGAGGCAGATTTCCTTGGAACCATCACCGATTCGCGATTGGGGTGACCATATCAGCGGGTGACATTGCGTCGACCGCACTTGCCGTTAAACCGAGAGAACCTGTTCATCATGGTTCTAAACGACTTCTGCTCATTGCATCCCCAGAAAGCAAAAGATATAAATGCCAACTTATCTATACGGACGTAGTCGATTCGAGTAGCCACTGGATTTCCTACCAGAGCAAGTGTCTTTCGAGACAAGTATCGCGGAGGCGCGATCGCGATATTTACGCTGTTGGGCCGCCTACTATATATAGGTGCCGACCTACTGCGTTTTTATGACAAAGGCGGGATGAGCGGAGGAGCAGGAGGGGAGTGAGGGACCAGGTGCATTCTTCACTTATACAGACGAAGCGCGAGCGATGCTTCATTGATTTCACTAAAACGTCCCGCCTTGTTCGAGAACGTAGGCGCAGTTAGTCGATTCGGCTACCGTGTGCCACTCCGACCATTGCTCTCGCCTGCCAATATTTCAATGTCTCCTGCAAGGAGACAGCTTTGTTTCTTTCATACCATAGACACTGGTTCCCCTAGCAACTCATTTAACCTCGTTTGTTCGCGGCTCGTTCCTATTGTTCTCCCCACATTGCTGAAATAGTTTGAGCATTGGTGGCAAGCTTGCGTTTGGTAAAAGTGGCCAGGCGGCATTTCGCTATTACTTTCAATATTCACTTTTACTGACCGCACTTTTTTTACCTAAAGAGGATTAGGGTACTGTTATCAATGGGAAATATTTAAGGTTTTTCTCCAGACAGTGTCCGTTATTTGTTTATGCTGATCATAGCAGCGAGGGGCCCTTGCTTTTTCTTCTTATTTACAAATAACTTTGAAAGTCGTAGTGGCATATTCTGTAAGGAGTGCAGCACAGTAAGTACATAGATCAAAATCAAAACACACAAACATTTCTTCAGAAACATACCGTTTATGGGGTATTTTTATATTGCACAGTACAACTAACTGAGAGAAAGAGGCAAAGAAAAGTTCTCTTGAAAAGTCTGCCGATCCCATGCGCTGTGAGAGACAACTTAAGCGAAGCTTTCATTGGTGTGTGGCAAGAACGCTGCTCTTGTTTAGCGACCGTTTGTAAGCATAGAGCCATCGTCCAAGTTGGACATATTTTGACGGCGAGCCACCTTGCTCAAGATAAACTTAATTCTGACACCCGATCGGGCGCGTCCATGCATAACAACGAAAACAAAACCTTGACCAGGGAATCATGACCACGGCATAAAGAAAATGGCATGACCATCCTGACATTACTACGACAAAGTTATGAATGACCACGACGACAATGTGATGACGACAATACAGTGACCACGACGGCGTGACGACGATGGCATGACGAAAATGGTACGAAGACTCTTTAATGACGACAATGCTATGACTACGACGCAATGATGACCATTATGTGACGGTGATGGCTGGACGATGGTGGCCCGATGGCGACGATGTAACAAAGCAGTGACGGGAACAGAGGGAAGACTCTTGGAGGATGACAACGACATGACAACGAAGGAATGGTGACAACAGCATGAAGGCGATTTAATGACAACGATGAAATGACAACCACGGCGTGTTCCTGGTGGAGCTCACGTTCACGCTTACATGCATCCCCTGCCGCCACGGACCGCCTCGGCTTGCACAATATCCGGTGCCTCTTTGCAGTATCTCCGTTACCGAATCCTAAAACTAAAAAGCGACAACGCAAGAAGACCCGACAGAGAGACTGTCTGTGAGGTTGGGATGAGCACTCAAGTTCGTCTGTGTCTCCGGGGCACGTGACCTGCGTTTTGTTTCCGGCTCACTATCTTTTTCTTGTAGCTAACTGGGTTCAGTCTTGATTAACGGCACTGCCTTGCCCTTCTCTCTCTCCCCCTCTATCCGAAATTTTGAAAATTCCCAGGCATATATAGTTTTCTGTGATCTGCAAGTGCTGTTTAAGGAAAGAAAGAAAAACAGGGGGAGGGGCATTGGGGGAGGGGGTGAGAGGGTAGATCGAGACTGCTATAATGCAACAATTCTTGTAAAAGCATTCTATTTCACACTTTGCGCAGCTCGTGCCCAATGTACAAACCCAGTGATCGAAAGCGTACCCGAAGGGTAAAGGTCGTGACAAAGGACGAAGAGAGTTGGTTTTTAATGGAACTGGTATAAAGGACGAATTATTTTTACACGGCACGTGGTTTTGCACGCAAGAAGTCAAATGACCATGGACGCAAATACTTTGCGAGCGGTAAAGTCAGCGGCCTTATGCAGCGCGCCTCGTGTATACAGTGTCATCACTGTTTCCTACAATCACGGCTAATTACAATCTTTCGAGGCGACCGCAAGAGCACAAAAGGAAACGGGTCTCATGGTCTTTCAGCGTGCCCCTAATTTTCTTCGGTCTTTATTGAAAACGCACGATGCGGCCGTCCATGAAGTGGTTCTGCTCATTCCATGGTCTTTTGGGATGTATATAGCAGTCGTGCACCTCGCCCTCAGACACCATTATCAGCCGTTTCTTTGTAAGCAAGAGCGATGAGCGGTAGTGTTTGATCCACTGATATCAGAGCTTCAGCGGTTGCTTTGGATATCGGAGCTCAAACGGGTGGATGATGCGAAAGCACGCTATATTGGTGTGTAGCTCGTCGCGCTGCCTGCACGCGGAGGTCGAGCAGTGCTACACCGGTAACCATGATTCATATTGCATGGTGCGCAATATATAGGATTGATGGAGTCGCAATGCCGTCAGGGGAACCGCACGTTGATCTTTTGTCACTCCCGCTGCCCACAGTCTCTCGCTGCGGCTGCACGAGACGAGCATTCTCGACTAGTGGCTGTACGGGCGGTTTCCTCCTAAACACGCGTGACGTCGACACGCAGCGGCAGACATTCGCGCGTCCAAGCAAACAAGAGGTGGCGTAAGGCATCATACTCTGTTGAGGCGTTCTCAGCTTCATGACACAGGGGTTAATATCGGGGGCATCTGCGTGTAGAAACGCGCAAAATCCTGGTCGCGGAGATCGATTATGTTTAACGTGACCTAATCCACGGTCAAAGCATGAAAAAAAGAAAGAAGAGCCAGAAAATATCTGCCTGTGAAATTTGTACTGCTTCAGACTGATCCGATTAATGATGGTTTGTTTTAGTCACAGGGCCCCCAAAGAAGTAAGGAAAATTGTTTGCACTCACAGTGCGAAGCAGCGGCGTGATAGCGGGACAGATATTATGCTAATAATTGTTGTGCTTTTTCGTGCGGTATAAGTCGGAGTACGCATTTGCAGCTGCCCACGAGAAATATCTTTTCGAGAAGAATAAACCATTTATTCAGCGACAACTCTAGCCCGAGTCAACTTCGAATCACTTTCGGGCAAATGAAAGGCGAGTGAGGTACCACCCATCACACGCCTTACGTTTCCAGAAGAAACGCAACGTCACGGGCTTGCACAACTGTTAAACGTACTTCCTGCTTGAGGAATCAATCTACAGAAAAACCTAGAACTATAGAATTGCAGTTTTTAGCGCGGAGCTTTCTTAGGGTAGTTTCCAGCGTTTTGTGATTCGGGTAGGCAAGAACGATGGCGGTGTATAGAGCTAAGATAGCTTTAGCATAAGGCAACATCGTATCAGCGTATGTGTCCCAGCTGCGTTTGAGGCCAGATGTATCAAAACCGGTGCCGGATGATGGATGATGGCCTGATGCGTTGAGATCTATGCAACAACGACAGCGCGGCCGTTGCGCCCTATGCCTTACCGACGACGGGCCTTGCCGTAGAATGTGCCGACGCGTGCGCCGTTCTGACTGGGGGACGGAATCGTCGTCGCCACCGTGTATAGACGTTCATCCTGGAACGTCATATAGGGAGTTTGAAGACTTTATGATCGACACGTTTGGGTGGATGTTCCCGGTGTACCCCAGTCCCATCGTCATTGCGTGTGTCTTTAACCTCGACGTGTCCCATCCCGACGGAAAGTGCTTCTTGGCGTTTCTCTTGGAAAGGCTCGGCCTTTAATGTTACGCCAGGGCCAATGCCGCCACGACGCACCATCGGTCGGGCATAGACCTAACTTTCATTAAGAACATATCTAGTGTCGTCACAGAGCCCATGGCCATATATCATGGGGACTATAAGGCCATAGCTACTGTGGTCACGAGATAAACGTAAATACGAATAAACAAAACAATGTGCATATTTGTGTCATAGTGTTCAGTTGTTTTATGTTAGTTTCTCTATAGTTCCATACGGCTCCACTGGTCATCCACATTCACAGAATGGAGTGACTATGAATTTTTTCCCTTTTTCTTTCTTCTTGTCCATGAAATGATGTTGTTTTTCATGTGCGCGAGAACTGCACTCATGACATGATATCATAGCATAGATTTGGAGTATGTTATTAGAACTGTTTCAATATGTACTGCTCAGTTGTTGTTATTAACGGGTGTAGGTTTTGTTATCGTGAACGTTCTGTACAAATTTTTTCTATTGTACATATTCACTGCCTCTCGTGTAAACGGGGGCTAGAAGCTTTTGAAGTGCATAAATCTACTTTATGTCGAGTCCTCGCCTTCCCCAAATGTTCGTGTATGGAAGAAAGTGTATTTACTTATAAAAAGAAACGTTGGGAGAGCTAAAAGGAGGTATGGGGGGACGGTAACGCTCTGAAGCTGCCCAGCGAGCTATGAGGGACGCCGTAGTTGAGGGCTACTTGGCCATGAGATGTTCGTTAACCTGCACCCAGAGCACTGCACACGGCATCCTTTTTCGCATTATACTTTATGGCGAAATGCCGGGAATCGAAGTCATGGCCTCGTGCCCATCAGAAGAACACAATAGCCGCTAAGGTATACGGCGGCGGCTCCCCAGTCGTACGACCGAATAAATGTTCGCAGAAGCAGTGCTCGAAATATTGGTCATCGCTTGAACGCTGCTGTGCGTGGCTAATTACAAGTACACAAACTTGCAGTCCCCACATGCGGGGACTCAAAGTTGGTATGCATTTGTATACAAGGTTACCGTGTACACAGCGAAATCTGATGCACTCCAGCGTGTCCCCTTTTGCGGATCTCACGAAAGATCACTCCGAAAGACGTACACCTCTACAACGCGATGTAGACCGGGTATTGTGATGGTCCCAGCTGTTCGCCCGGGCACTTCGGCTTAAACGGAGGCATACTGTTTACATAGGCTGCTGGTAAGCGTGAGGTCGGCGATGGGTGCATCCAGTTTTGAAGCCTTCCAAGTAGGCCCAGGAAGGCTCTGAAGAGCACGGCGTCGTAAATGTGGGAGGCCGTAGAATCCACTAGTTCTCTTCGTGAAGCACGCTCTTTCATTTAACAGTATTTTTTCGCGTTTAATCTCAGTCGCGAAAGAAGAAATTTCATATTTTCGGATGCCAACTTTAATGTTAGCCCTAAAGGGACACTAAACGGACACAATAAATCAGCTTAGATTAATAAAACTTTCTTTAAGACTCAATTTTATTTTGCTAATTTCGCGGGGTTATACGTATGTTACAGCAAGAGAAAATGAAGGTTAATGTTCTATGTTTTGAGTTTTGCGCCAAAATCCCAGCGCCGCTTGTCACTGTGACGTCACATACTGTGAAGTATTTTCTCGCATTTGGGCTGTGGGTGGCTCAGTGGAAGTTATCAAGACTTGCTAAGTTAAGTCTGTGGGTATCTTGAATTGCAATTTAATCCGTGTTTGTCTATAAAAAAGGATAACTAGGCCCAAGCGGATGTCGTGAAATGTCATCATGTCATTGCTAGCCGGTGGAGGAACTTGAAGGTGGCGTCGCCAGTCGTCTTTCTTTTTGTGCCTTTCCTGTCACTCGGGCTGAGATTACAATCCCCGAGATCTCCTTGCAATTGTAAAGGGCCTCCACATGCTCTTGTTTCTAGACGTCCATAACCAGCTCCTCTTTAGCAGAAAATCGGCTCCTAACTGGTGATGTGCCAAGCAATTTCTTCAATCTCCGTAGACAGAGCAATGGGATCTGCTTTTTTTCCAGACACACCCTTCCGTGACAGATGTAATTTTCACTGGGATTTCCACGGTCCTCTGTTTGCGGTGGCGCACAAGCCTGAAGCCTTCGTCGTCCAGATCACTGATGACAGCTATATCACAATGATCAATAAGCGTAGACTCGTCGCCTGTGTCTGTAGCGCTATATCGCTTACATCCACGGTTGCTCTCAGAATCAGTCGGTTGCCTCTGGCCCAGTGTCAGATCTGGCGTAGTCATGACGCAGCTCTCGCTGCTACCAGATCGGGCTCTTCTGCAGGCGCCTATCGAAGCGACATGGGGAGGGGGGAAGGCCCCGCAGCCCCTGATAGGGAAGGTATCTTGGCGAGTCGTCTGACATCTTCGACAATCCTGATCGACAAAACACCTATAAAACGCAAAAAATAGGAAGCGAGACAGCAGTCCAACTGTGATGAACCATACGGGCAAAATCGGTATCGGTCTATAGTTCAGCAATATACTTTTTTTGAATCTACACCACTGAAGAGGATAAGGTCGAAAAGGTGCGAAACAGAAGAAACAAAAGAAAGACAGAAAGAAAGAAATAAACATTCGCTTGGAGGGCGGTGAGCGGACAGGAGCGAGTGTACGACCTTGTGAACAATGTGGCCACATCGATTCACCCATTTCGCGGGTGATTCGGCCGAGCAACGCACGCGCCGCTGTGGTGCCTCTCCGTTGATTCTTCAGTGCCTTTTCCACTATTTCATGACCGCAAGTGTTAAGCGTGCTTGCAGCGCTCGCCTCTGGAGACGTGTTCTGACAACCTGGTCGACGGCTGAATCGGAGTTTGTGGCCTTTCTGTCAACGCGTGTCTTCAATGACCCATGCCCCGAATCGGGTAAAATGAGGCGGTGGAAATAGAAGTGGAAAAGTGGGTTGACCGACGGCGGAGTATGAAATAAATGATGTCTGAACGCGTCAGCATTAAATTTCTCCATTCGGGTTCACGAATACCTATTCAATCGGCGCTGTTGGAGATTACGGCAGTGCCGCCACGATTCTCAGGAACCGAGAACCACCGCGAAACGAGTGAACATTGTTTCCAAAGTCGTACAACACGTGCAGAGAGAAAGAAGAAAAGAACAGCAAGACAGCTGCTGGTTGACAATAGCAAACTAGGGTTGCCTACTCAGTAATACTGCGGGAAGGAAGTAAACAGAAAGTTGAACCGGAAAAAGAAGTAAGGTATATATATATATATATATATATATATATATATATATATATATATATATATATATATATATATATATATATATATATATATATATATATATATATCATATTCGTTTAGGCCCTCTTGTATGCAACAGCACAGGCCACGGACCGGACCCACATTTAGTCCTCGTGGTGAACTGCGTAACAGCAGTGACCGCGAATATGCTTGTACGCGTGGCCGCACCCTATAGATACAGCATGTATACCTTACTTCTTTTTCCGGTTCAACTTTCTGTTTACTTCCTTCCCGCAGTATTACTGAGTAGGCAACCCTAGTTTGCTATTGTCAACCAGCAGCTGTGTTGCTGTTCTTTTCTTCTTTCTCTCTGCACGTGTTGTACGACTTTGGAAACAATGTTCACTCGTTTCGCGGTGGTTCTCGGTTCCTGAGAATCGTGGCGGCACTGCCGTAATCTCCTACAGCGCCGATTGAATACGTATTCGGGAACCCTAATGGAGAAATTTAATGCTGATGCATTCAGACATCATTTATTTCATACTCCGCCGTCAGTCAACCCACTTTTCCACTTCTATTTCCACCGCCTCGTTTTACCCGATTCGGGGCGCGGAGGGCCTAAACGAATATATATATATATATATATATATATATATATATATATATATATATATATATATATATATATATATATATATCTATATATATAAGGAAAACATAATGGAGATTACTTGTACTTGAATTTAAGAAACGATAAATTCACGGAAATGAAAGTGGATGAAAAAACAACTTGCCGCAGGTGGGGAACGATCCCACGTCTTCGCATTACGCGTGCGATGCTCGAACCAATTGCGCTACCACTGCGCGGTTTTCCCATCCACTTTCTGGGGTATTTATGTTTTATATACTAGAACAAACTCTGGGAGTGTTAGCTAGCGCACCACTCACAAATCTTGGCGGCGGATGGGGAATATCCTTTCTGCTGCAGGCGTCATGAGACCCTCGTTATGTGGTAAACGAACGCGTTTAATGCATAACGAGGGTCTCGAAACGAGTCTTTCGAATCCGGCAACATTGATGCCTTCAGGTAGCATGTGTGGGTTTTTTGGCCAGTTGCATTCACCCTGAAAGATAACGTACTCGTGACGCTTGCAGCAGCAAGGACGTTCCACATCCGTCGCCAAGGTTTGTGAGGGGTGGCGCTGACTAATACTCCTAGGGTTAGTTCTAGTAGCAAAACATAACACCCAAGAAAGTGGATGGGAAAACCGTGCCGGCGGTAGTTCAATTCTAAAGCATCACACGCGTAATGTGAAGACGTGGGATCGTTCCCTACTTGCGGCAAGTTTTTTTTTTCATCCACTTTACCTTCTATTAATTTATCATTTCTTTAATTCAATTACTAAGTACAGGTAAGTTTCCCTATGTTCTCCTTGGTGTCATGTTCGTTGGCTTCTTATATATGATATGTTTAATCAAAATCGGGCTCCTCGGTTAACCGCTTTTCTTCTCGACAGTCTTTGCCTCTGCTGAGGATGCACACGCGTTCCCTGTACGGCGGCGGGCGTGCCCTCCGGTAGAATCATGTCCGCGTGCAGACCTGCTGCTGCACGCAGGAAATGGTGGGTCGCATATTGTGACCGAACAGTGCAGCCAAGCTGTCTCAATAAAAAATAAATAAATAAACAGCTATCCTCGAAGCGCTACGTTTGTTTGTTGTTGTAAGTGTCTTCATCGTCATCGTCCAAGTGGCTTTACTCAGTTTCACCTCGCTTTTCAACATATTCAACGTCAGCATTAGTCTTCCGTACACAAGGTCACATGTTGCTTTTCGTATGCCAGCCGAAGGTCATGATGTAGGCACAGGACTGCACGGTAAGCACAGGCGACATAGTTCGTCAATTCACTCGAAGATGCATCTTTCTAGACTCAGAGGCTCTGCCATGAGGGAGAAGAATAACGAGAACCGAGGGGCTCGATCTCTTTAATGTTGCAAGCACGTGCAGCCAACAGACAATGAAGCGAGGAAAGCATATATTGTGAAATCAACTCTTCTATTAAATGAAACGTAGCAATTTTCGCCTGCGAAGTGTGTCTGCGTGACGTCATGCTTCCGCCTGGCTTCTTAGACACTGCGCGTGTGAGGTTAATAACCGAATGCTAACTGCAGTTAATTTATTTCTACGACAAAAATACCAGTTTTCCTTCTTGTAATAATTGAAAAACCTTGCTATCGCACTCAATGCTTCGCCTTTCAGGTGAAACAGCATTTTTTTTTCTTTTTTCAAGCAACATAACAGCAGTTTTCAAAAGTTTTTCGGCAAGCTATAGTACGGCAAAAGCTGATAGAAACTTGTCTTCGGCATGTGGTCGGGCGTTGACCCACCATAGATATGATGGGTCGCTTTCGACTACCGCAGAGCGCATTGCCGTATGTTGAAGAGGGTCCTTTCTTCAATTATTTAGGAACCCCTGCGTTATTTTCTCTGCAATGTGGCTTATCATATCACCATTCGCTCGTGCATGCACGTCTCCGTCACTATTGGCGTACAATCGCCTAAATATCGAATTCTCAAATCTTAGCTTTGCCGCACTAGCCGCGGTAGTCAGTGGCTGCGGCGTTGCGCCGCTGAGCGTGGACAAGGTTGCGGGTACGATCCCCACCAAGGCGGCCGCATTCCGGTGGGTGTGGCATGCGAAAACGCCAGTGTGCCATGCATTGGGTGTACGTTAAGGACCCCAGGGAGCAATAATAATTAATCAGTAGGCTCCCCTACAAAAAATCTAAATTCATCCGGAGTCAGGTCGGGTTTTCGGGCACGTAAAATCGCACAATAAACATCATCAACCACTGTACTGCCAAACAGCCCTCTCTTCTACGAAGCCCCTCCATATGCATAAATCGAGCACTCATGTAGCAGACCAAACTCCGTACTAAAACGTGGGTGTGCATGCGCGCCTGCGTGCGTGTGTCCTGCCTTTTCTATGTTTTAACTACTGTCTTTCCGCCTCCATCTACCTTCTTCACTTTTCATCCTATAAGGGCATTCACTAGCGTATACTATAGGCGTAAGGCTACAGGCTGACCCAACTCTCACCAAGGGCTCCGTTCTTTCAATTCAGTTCACTGACAGATACGTTAACCCAGGGTGAGGAACAGGTGCCTCAGTAGAGTGCATTGCATGAACAGTGAGTGCGGCGCAACGGCTGAGGCTCACTGGCCCCCTAAACCATACTGCACCGTGGCGACAACAATCTTGGGCGAGTGAGTGCCACGTCTTCCATCTTCGCCGCTGTCGTCGCTACATCGCTGTCGCACAAGCGCAGACGGCACTCGCGCGTGGCTCCGAAGAGGCCGCCCGGCGCCGAAGCGCGCATCGATAACCGCGCACGAGATGCATGTATTTCTTCGCCGCCGACCGCGCGCCGACGGGAATTCTGTTATGGTACGTCCACACTAGCGACAAAAACGCGCGCGACACAACGCGCGCGGCGAGCGGTGCTGTCGCGCGCGGCAAGATTCACGAAAAGCGGCAGCAACGCGCGACAAACGCGCGAATGGGTGCGAGACCCATTTTTTGCGGCAGACGCGAAACGTCCACCAATCAGAAGCGAGCCGCTTTACGAGCCGCGCTGTTGTGGCGCCACCTGTCGCATAAGCAAAGAATCATAATCTATGGGCTCTGAGACTGAACAGTGACACGCGCGCCGTAAAATCTCAGAGGCCATTTCCAGTCAAGGGGGCTGTTTTTGTTAAGCCTTACCACACCGCCACTTAGGCGTCGACGAAGAATTCTCCTCGCAATGGAGGCGTTTTTGGAAACCGTTCGCGGATATGCGTACCTCCATGATAAATCGAGCGTCGGACAAGGAGCTGCGCGCCAACCGCTGGCACATTATGGACAGCAGTTTGGCATGACAGGTGAGTAATTGGTGAAGGTGGGGAAGCAGAGTGCGCGCCTGGCCCTCAGTGTCCCTGTACCGCACTCAAAACTTTCTCGTCCGCTGTCTGGCACGTCGGCGTCGCACAAGTAAAGAACAAACAAGTATTATAGTGTTCACAGTCACCAGTAGCTCCTCGTCCGTATCCGACATGCCGGCAGTGGCGCAAAAAAACACAGACACTTCCGATGGAGGACGAAATGGGCAGAACGGAGAGCGCGTTGTCGCGAGAAGTATCGAATGGAACGAGACAACGCGGGACTCCACGGGCCGCTGCCGCGTGCCGCAAAACGCGACTGTGGACTTGCCCGCACGCGTCTGCCGCGCGGGCGCTTGCCGCGTGCGGCGTGTCGCGCGCGTTTTTGTCGCTAGTGTGGGCGTACCATTACAACCCGACCGGCGGCAACAGCGGCACGGGAGGTAAATTTCATTATGGAGCGGGCATATCAACCCGTTTAATGCCGCCGAAAGAATCCAAGGATAGATTCGAAAGGAGCAAAAGTAAGGGAAACAATGAATAGTCATATATTCGCGCCGCCGCGGAGCTGGCGGGGTTTTATTTGGGGCTCTTTCTCATGGCCATCCGGCAGTCATTAATTCTCATTTCACGCTCGCTTCCGGAAAGAATTTCGCTCTATTTATATCTCTCGAGCTAAGAGATTCTTATTGTTCGTGCCGCACATCAAGCGACATTTGCCGTTTTTGACAGTGTGAGAATAGTTCCACCGTGGGCCTATATATTTATATATATATATAGTACTGTCTGTGTCCCGTCTCTTCAATCTGCTCAGTCGCGCGCTATGATCGAGAGTAGAACAGGCATTATCGTGGATATTGCGCGGGGAAAAAACATTAATACCATATTTTCTTACCGCAACAGTAATCTTGGTAGGAATTTAGTCGATTCGCACCAACTTTCGCTGCTGTCAACTTGATTAATCTAGCTGTCTCACACGAAAAAAAAATTTAGGAAATTTAGAGAAAAGTGTACGCATAAAAAAAAAAGCGAGAGTGATCAACAAAAACAAAAAATATACTTTTTCTTTCTATCTCACCGCGTCTTTTTGCGTTGTTAATGGGTGAGTTAATACTGGGTGAGCTGGTACACAACACTCTTGGGATTTATGGAATAGACTTTAGATTTAAAACAAAAGAAGCTTTGCTGTTATTCTGCACATTCACGGCATGGCCCACCACTTCAAACTAATTTCAGACATGCAGATGTGTTGAAGGTGTGCGTTTTTTTTCGCCCCCTGACAAGGGGCTGTGTTGGTGGCGTAGGGCCGTTAGCACCACTGCAAAGAACACTGTGACCTGCAGGGCGAAATATCGCGATCGTTTCGTCGCTTTCACTGAATAGGTGGTGTGCTGCCTCCCCCTGGCCATGCGGTAAGCGTTATATCAGCTGAACGGGCCACTGTCTGTACGAGCGGTTAAAGGATCGCGCCTATGCCGTATCCTCGGTGACATCTGGTCGCCTTGCTTTTTATTGCCGTGACCGCGGCTGCATACCCGAGTTTTAACGATGTGAGGTCGCTAACTGTCACCGCTACCAACTGACACGACAAATTCCCGAGGCGTTGGAAATGGCCCTGTTAGATGACACGTGTGACGCGGGCGAAACCCGAAACTGAGAAGGTCACGTCCCCCAGCAGCTGGGGGACGTGACCCGCTGCTGGGTGACGTATACGCAGAACTTTGCCTCGAGTGGCGTGTCCTTGTGCTCGCTGCAGCCTACCAGTTTAAGTTTCGTGCACTCTGACAGCCGCCATTCGTCGTGCCTTAGTTCCGCGGGTGAACGCGTTTTTGTTTTTTCAGATGCAAAAGTTGATATGGCTTGTACGGGAATTTGGCTTCAGTTTCCCAATTACGATGAGCCCGCTGAAATTAAATGTTCGAAAGTTAGTTCATATGCTTTGTTAATTACCGACGAATTGCCATGTATCACCCGTCACCGCGTGGTCGCCACCGCTAGCGGCATGTCTCCGAAGGAACTGTCCTTTTATTTCAAAACAGTTTTTAAATACTACTTAATGACTTTGTGGAAACACCCCGTATATTGGGCATTTGCGATGAATAAACCTTAGTTGTGAGTCGGCGCTGTCTCTGTGCCTTTGTTCGTCCGGTCTCCCGTCGTTCGCGCTTTTTTGAAAATCACAAGTAGTTGTGTTGTCTTCTGGCACTCGGAATCACTCTATTGAGAAGGTCAAGTCGAATAGATCACCCCCCCCCCCTTTTCTTTTCATTTTCTGGGGGGGGGAGGGAAATCGCGGTGGTTGTTATAGTTTGTTGTATGTTTTACGCTTACACATGCCGCTCTTGTCCATTAAATTAAATTTCGCTAACCTTGTATATACTGCGAAGCGATTGCCTGCGTGTTGAAATAATAGCTGGCTGTCCGAACACTTTGCAACATTGTATAGCGATCTCCCGAGATCTCTGATTTGCATCTTCTGTCGTCGCTCAACAGAAAATTCAATTGTATATATAGGTCCACTCCTCCGGAAACATTTCGATCGTAAGTACTCTTATATTGTGGGACTATGGTTTGCATGGAGATCGAAAATGCTCTCTTGGGAATGGTCCAAGAAACGCAAAAAGCCTTACCTTGTACATGTGCTTGGTTTATGTCTTTTGAATATATTTGATCTTTTCTGCAGCTCTTCCGAAAACGCGAGAAACCTCAAGCAGCTCAGCGCCAAGAGTAAACAGATGTGAAACGGGGGCAAGAGAAGAGAACGAGCGAATGGAAAACACAGTATATTAAAGGCTGGCACCGATGGACAAAGAAAGAAAGAAATAAAGAAACAAGACGTTCATCACGAGCAGCTGCATTTTATTCCTCGGGTGCCCCACAGTATACATAATACGATTCGCATTGAAAAAAAAAAAACGGCAAGAGAGAGAGAGAGAGAGAGAGGGAGAGAACACCAAAGAAAGGTCGAAAGCCGGCCCTTGGTCGACTGTCCCCTTTTTCGTGCTCGTCTCCCGAAGGGGACATGATCGCCGGGGGAATCGTTTCCGTGGACGAATCGCTGCGGCCCTTTACACGCTGGAAAGAAATCTGCCGCCGAGTGAAGCATTGACGCACGACGGACGCAACTTTGTGGCGCGCGATCCCCCCGGGCCGTGTGACGACTCCATGGTTATGCCGGGACGTTGGAGATGTTCTTGAATAAAACTCCGTTGGCGTATACCTCACCGAGGAAAGTATTCACTCGTTGACGTCATTCGACGGAAGTTGCACTAAGCTGAACATTTTTGCGAATCTCCCGCTCAGTCGGTGGAATGTATGATGTGGAGGTAGATCAACACGGGTGTCCTGAGCTTGATTTTCGATCGAAATCGAGCCCAAACGGGATCGAATTTCTCAATCTTGATTGCTTTCTTCGCACGAGCTGCGGAAGGAAGGCAAGCGTAGTAGGGGAACTTGATTACGATCGGCCTCGTTCGCGATCGGAAGTGCATAGCGTGATTCCAGTATAAGACGTACCGCTTATTTGGTGAAACTCAAGTGGAACGTTATTCAGGGTGATATACAGTGTAGCAGTGGCAATAAGCTCGACCGATAGAAGAACCAACGCTTAAGGACATTCATTCCGCATAAGTTTACAATAGTGAGTAGAACCATTTTGCAATTATGTTCCACATACTTAGGCAAACCTATGTGGAACGAGATTAAGATTGTAGCAGAGGCTCGTCAGTTATGTTCCTAGGTGCTTATAAAATATAATTTGTAACGATCGAGCTTGAAATAGCTCCTAGGGAAGATCGAGCAAGCTGTAATGTACCAGCGCGGTGCAGTGATCAAATCGCATGCAAGTTCAATTTATTTCGAAGTTAGGAAGGGAGGATGTCGTATAGCTTCGTGTACCTAGTCAGTAAAAGAAAGAAAGAAAAGAGCATATTTGTTCTTTCCTGCCTTGGAACAGGTCCTAAGTTACTTACAACCAGTGCTTCATGCCTAGACGCGCTCGATGGTCACCGTCGTCCAAATCAGTCACCATCCGTCCAATCAGGTTTTGTTGCCACTTTTGTTGTGACTGGCAGCGCAGGCACTTCATAGCTTACAGAAATGACGCCTTTCCGATATTTGCTCTCAGGAAGTTGAGAATTAAATACACGAGTGGATATCGACCAATTTCTACTAAGATGCTGATGTCGAATGAACAGCTGACCATGGACACTTATCGTACTTGATTGGCAAGCCTAAAGTGTCGCACACCACCTTAGTTGTTCATTTCTGTTTCATTTAGAGGTTAATTTATATGAGCTTGTGTTTTATAAGGAGGCGTGAATATTTTTTTTATTCATATGCTCTTTTCTTGACGTCTTCGTTTTGTGTTTTGTCTTCAAACACTGCTTTGCAGGTAAAGCCGGCTCTTCTGTCGATTTCTCAGCTTTCCATGGGGCTATAGTCAACAACGATAACAGCAACGTCCAAGAAGTGAAACTGTTCTTAATTTGTACGCCACTCCAGAAAGGCTTAACTCCTTCATCTGCGACCATATAATGGAAGGGATAGAGAAATAGATCTGTCGAAGAAATCAAAGTCTGGAAAATTCAGTTCGCGAATGTGGTTGCTTTACCTCAACACATACGTATACATGCAGGACAAGTGCAGTTTGACTGAGTGACGCCGCGAGTACGCGGAGTGGAGAGATACGCGCGTGCAATCAAACGGCCGTGCGCGACTGCACTCGTGTGACTGCAGGCCTATACACGTTCCAGGCGGTGCCTGAGGCACGCCTGCCTTGCCCAATTACTGCGGTGCCACTCTGACAACCTTCTGCGCCGGGTGACTATATGAACCGTAACTATATACGTGTATTCGAGCGCGCGACATGTCTGGCACTTTACCCTCACACAATTACTGCGACGGGACTGGAGATCAACCAATGCGTACAGCCGTATAAGTGATTAGTACGTTCTCCCGCGTGTTGCTCTGCCCCGGTTCCCGCCGGAGTAATTGGATCGTCTAGAGACGTGTCATGCAGTACGTCAAAAGGGCCGCTAGAACCTGTCAAAGCCTTCGTACTGCGACATCAATTTGGCAGTCATGACCCTGTAATGGTTCTCGTAACGACCTTGCGATGGTTCAGCTCATCTGCCAGCTAAACGACAAGTTTCTATATCCACTCGAGCTACAGCGAGCCGTTCGAGCAGGTTGCTACCTGGCTTTCTTTATTTAAAGATACAGAAAACGTATCACGCGCAGCACACGAGACCACCCTGAAGCTGTAACGTGAATCAACATGCAGAGTCGTGTTTCCACTTCTGCAACCTAAACGATTCTGTCAGCTTCATTTAATCGTGTTACGTTGCTCGCATGGGCTAAAAATTAGGTGCTGCGATTGCTCCGACTATATAGTAGCAACATTTAGACTACCGCCAAGCAGCTATACGAAGCTACGGGGGCTCCGTAATGCAAAGCATTATTTGTATAGCTAATATGCTACTAATTAGTTATATTACGAGTGAGTATTTGTGAATGGAAAGGTCCATCGCACTAACCAATCAATAGCCACCTAGAGGCTCGACTGGATGTGAAATAATCGATAAACTTGGTGACCGAGACTGTGAAAGGCAGAACGGACTACAAAACACAATCGTCAAAAACGCATCATGCGAGGATTTGACGAGACAGACAGTTTATTAAATAAGCGCGATTTAAAATTTAGAGTTACGGGTTAAAACATCGAAAACTTGTGACAGCACAAATCGTAGGAAAACATACCACCCGACTGCCCAATTGTACTTACTGCAAGCCATAATAGGCAATGATAGATTGTGATTCTACTTCCAAAAAAATTCGAAAAGCGCGCAAGATGTCTGTGCAGCGTGCAATACACTATACAAGGATAAATAATTCAAAATTTGACTGAACTGTGTCCCTTACACATGGAGCAATGAGAAAACGATATATTGAAAGAAACTCATGGAAGGAGTGTATGCAATAATACAAAAAAGGAGGCGATTATCAGAAACAATTCATAATATTAACAAAACGCACGCTTTACTGTGCCATCTAGCTCTGCTCCGGACGTCTGCCTCACCTGAACAAACTAAACTTCATTGCCATTGCGTGTGACGGCTGGACATCCTTCGGTAGGAGCAAGCAGATACAAAATAATAGAACATGGAATAATTCAAGGAATGAAATAACAAGTAAAGGCAGGTGAATGAATAAAGCTGGGAAACCCGAAAAGTAGAGAAACAGTGGTGAAAAAACGTAAATGACAACGACAAAAAGGAAAGGAAAAGTATTTGAAGAGAGAAAGAGAAGGGAAATTAAACAAAAAATACATATTGTCTAGACGCAGTTTATCATGTCAAAGAAAACGTAGCTAAAAGACGCCGGCAATCACTCACCGTCAAATTCGAGTGACGTAAATTCACCAAGCACCCGAACAGAGAAGCCTTATGTCAACCGTCCGAAGTAAACTTGACAGCTGCAATGCTAAGAGCTGAGCCCCCTCGTCGTGGAAAAGACGAACTAAGTGAAAACATAAAGTCAGGACCACCGTTTACCTCGAGCAACAAAAAGCGCAGAAAAATATGGAGCTTGTTCCGAAAAATTGGACACGATGTCCAAACTGGGAGACCCTTTCCTTCAACCTTCCCTTTTTTCTGATGGGCGTCTGTCAATAAGCGCTCTCTTTTCTCTTTGTTCAGCTATTTCTTTCTCTTCATATTGCCACGGAAAACGAACAGATGAAGATCGCCTCAGTGTGACTGAAGTGAAGACAACGAACGGGAAGACAACCCCGTGCTACAGTGGCTGGAATAGGGGAAGTGTACCGAAGGCGTGGCCGCTCGCGTGTGCTTCCGCGATGCAACCGCGAGGCGGCGCTGGCGGTCGCTTACACGTCGCTTCCTACGGGCGTGCTATGCGTTTCGCGCTGGAAACGTGAATTTGCAGTGATTCTTTCGGTTCAGAAATTATTATATCCGGACTGCAATGCGTTCACTTGCATGCTACAATGGCAGTGACAATACATTAGTATATCTCCACCTTTAATCAGTTTTCGTTCGATAAAAGTTGCTCACTGCTGCCACGGCAGCTGCGCTTTAGTTACTGCCCGAGCACAGTAGCGATGCGCTGCACAGTGACGCTTTTTATCGCGATTCAACTTTGCCGCTCAGAAGACTGCCAAATGCAACCATCGCGTGCTATGGACGTGAATGGGATCTTTCGCCCACTCGTACTTTTTGCCATAAAAATCTTTGTCGTTTACACTAGTTCTATGCATGCACAAAGATTTTGCACAGCATGAATGCAGTCGCATTCGTGATAATTGATTCTTATTGAAGAAATGGCTTAAACTAAAGTGGATGTCCAATGCGTATGAAATTATAACTAGACGTTTCCCTGAGCTCAGAACATTATTTAATTGTAAAATAAGTATTGTGCTGGATTCGTCCAAATAATGTGATTAGTTTCATACAAATAAAAGTGGAAAACATATGGTCCCTACTGTACATTCCTGATGGACCTGTTTATTACTTCTACACGGAACAATAAATCATTCACCTGATAACAAAATTCATGGTAATTAGAGGTTTCTTAATTGTCACATTATTTTAAGGTAGATTAGTAATATACAAAACACACTTCAGAGAAAATTCAACAAGACATAGCTGAAAGCGCATCTCCACATGGTGCTCAAGTTGTTCTGCTAAGTTTCAAATGTTTTTTTCTTCTCCCTTGTTGAAGTGCGGTCTTTGTTCAGAGACTTTGTGTAGAAGTGAAGACGTGTCATGATGAAAAACTTTACAATACTGCTTGTCAGTGCTTCCTTATGGGCAACACAGCCAACGTGTGGCATTTGTTGCATGTGCTGCATAATCTCTGTGATGCTATCTCTGTGCAACTTGTTCCAGCTAAACCAAATGGTGAAAGAGTCCTCCAGTGCTTCAACAAAAGCAAACAGCTCACTTCGTTGGAACGGCATCGGGCTGAAGGACCGGTCTGCTTCTTTCCAAACGCACCGTCTCACGTTGTATGTTGTGTTCGAAATGACGTAACACAAACTGAGGATCAAAATGAAGCTCGCAAACAGCGGCGTTCCGTTCAAGGGGCTTGTCAGCTTTTGGGATATTCCTCTGCCACTTCAGAAAAAGCTCCGCGTCCATGGGCACACCGAAAAGCGACAGCTTCTCTTTGCACGATTTGTACCCGGTTGTGCAACCGGGCACAAAACAGTGGCTTTTACGTCGGCTCATCACATGCACATTTTCAACAAGCCAGAAAAAGCGCACAGCGTACGGCAACCACCCAAAATGACCCAAAAAGCGCTGAAAACGCGGGCATATAGGCCTCCCATGCGCTCAGCTTGACGTTGGATAGATGGATGGATGTTATGAGCGTCCCCTTTGGAACGGGGCGGTGGCTTGCGCCACCAAGCTCTTGCTACTATGCTCTCTAATATCCTACCTAGGTTAACCAACGAAAAAAAAAAGCACTATGAACTACCACATCCAAATTTTCTGATACCCTATTGTGAACTGTGCTTTTGTACGTCTCCGTCCTTTGTCGTTTCCCTACTTTTCTTCCACCAATCCTCCAATCGCCTCTTACTGATGTCTATTGCGGACCTGTTTGCTTTACCACTGCTCCCGCTGAACCCAAGGGCTTCAAGGAGGCCAGTGGTGCCTAAATCGACCGCTGGATAGATGTCTTCACATTCTAATAAAATATGCTCCGTCGTTTCCCTAGCTTTACCGCAGCAAGCACATGCTTCTTCTTCCTTCTTATATCTCGCTTTATACGTGCGTGTTCTAAGGCATCCCGATCTCGCTTCGAAAAGTAATGAGCTTCCCTTTGAGTTATCATAAATGGTTTCTTTCCTAATTTCGTTTTTTCCCCTTAAGTAGTTACTCATGGCAGGTTTCTTTTCCATTGCCGCCACCCATGAGATTAATTCAGCCTCTCTGACTTTCCGCTTGACCTTCTTTGTTGCTGTGTTGCCCACCTCACAGGCCGCATACTTGCTGGTAAGCTTCCTAGTTCTTTTCCTCCACTGTGAATCAATGTTTTGCCTGTACAGATACCTGAACACTCTCCCAGCCCATTTACTTTCCTCCATATTCCTCAGCCGTTCTTCATACTCAATTTTACTGCGAGCTTCCCTCACTTCAAAACTAGTCCAGCCCATATCCCCTTGCACAGCTTCATTTGTAGTCTTCCCGTGAGCGCCCAATGCGAGGCGACCCACTGACCTTTGGTTCCCGTCGAGTCCTGATTGTACCCCTGATTTAAAGCAAACAACCGCATTTGCAAAAGTAAGTCCTGGAACCATTACCCCTTTCCACATACCTCGGAGGACCTCGTACCTATTGTATCCCCATAGCGCTCTGTGCTTCATTATGGCTGCATTTCTCTTCCCCTTGACTGTTATGGTTTTTTCCTGTGTTTCCATATATCCGTTGCCTTCGTTTATCCATATACCAAGGTATTTATATTCTGTTACCCGAGGTATTTCTTGGCCCTGTATCTCCACTGTCTGTTCACTGTTTTCATTGAATACAATAACACCTGATTTTCTAACACTAAATTTCAAACCTAAATTGTTGCCTTCCTGTCCACAGATATTAGCCAGACGTTGCAAATCACTTTGCTTGTTTGCGAGCAACACAATGTCGTCCGCATAAAATAAACCTGGGAGTTGCTGCTCTATTACTGTACCTGCCTGTTTGTATGAGAGATTAAACCCGATATTACTTCCTTCTAGCGCCCTCTCCATCCTCACCATGTACATCATAAACAGCAGCGGGGATAAAGGGCACCCCTGCCTCAGTCCCTTGTTGATATGAACTTTCTCCACGCTCCTCATCCCTTCCCATTCAACGCAAACAGTATTTTCTAGGTAAATCTCTCTCAAAAGCTGTATACAATCGTTACCTAAGCCTTCCCCTTCCAGAATATCCCACAAAATGCTGCGGTCTACGTTGTCGTATGCTCCTGTAATGTCCAAAAAGGCCACATACAACGGTCTGCTTTCTGCTTTTGATATTTCAATACACTGAGTAAGAACAAACAAGTTATCATCCAAACGCCTACCTATTCTAAAGCCATTCTGAAGCTCTCCCAAAATGTCATTATTTTCTGCCCATGCTTGAAGCTTTAATTTGATTGCCTGCATTGCTAGCCTGTATATTACCGATGTAATGGTCAACGGTCTATACGAGTGAATTCTGTCTTTCTCCCCCTTACCTTTATAAATTAAATTCATTCTACTTTGTCGCCAACTGTCTGGTATTCGTCTATCTTTTAAAGTTTTTTCAACTGCTTTCACGAGAGCTTCCTTACTTTTTGGTCCCAGTTCATTTATCAGCCTAACGGGAACCTCGTCTAGCCCTGTGGCTGTGCGCTTAGGAATTTTCTCTTCCGCTTTCTTCCAGTTTAAATTTGTAAGCACTAGCTCCTTTCCCCCTTGGGTCTCTTTCATGCTCTTTTTTTCTTCAAATACAACCTCGTCCTTGCCTTGGAAAGATTCGGCTGTTACTTTTTGGATGTAATTTATTGCTGCTTCTCCTTCCAGTCTGTTTTCATCTTCGTCTAGGATATGTTGTTGTATTGTTGTTGATTTCCTGCCTAATAATTTTATGTGATTCCAAAATATTCTAGGTGCGGCCTTCTTTTTCTCACGTATTTCTGACAACCAACTTTCACTTTCACCTTTTAATTTTGCTTGCACCAGTATTTGAACCATAGACTTTTTCTCCCGGTATATTTCCCATTTACCGGTTACTTCATCCTGTGGCAACTGCGCCTTCTTTGCCTGCCTGTGCTCTCGAGATGCTTTCTGTCTTTCGGCGATCGCTTCTCGTATCTCCTTGTTCCACCAGCTTTTCGGTTTCTTTTTTCCTTTCCAATGAACGTGTTGTTTCTCTTTCCGTATTTCTGTCGTTACTACACTTAGAAGCTCACCATATTCCCACCCCTTACTTGGCGACTTGCCAATTTCTTCCTCCACTCTAGTGACTATATTTGCTATTTGTTCAGCGTTCAAATTTGGGCTGGCCATTTTGCTTTCGTTGCTCTCTTTCCCAACTACATATCCCATTTTCAAAATGATGCGTTTATGGTCACTCCCTATGCTGCTAAACCCTTCCTCATCGATGACCATTTCTCTCAACTTATCATGAATTCCTTCTGTCATCAGACAGTAATCAATGGTCGATTGCCGGTTTCCCACTTCCCACGTGATCTGTCCTTCACACTTAGGCCCTGTATTCACGATCACGAGGTTATGTTGCTCGCAAAGGTCTAGCATTGACTTCCCGTTATTGTCGGTATAGCCATCTAAATCCTGTATGTGGGCATTCATGTCACCTAATAGGACTATCTCAGCACCATTCCCGAAACCCCTAATATCAGCGCTTATGCATTCCACTAACTCTTTATTCTTCTCTGTGCAATTTATTCCGGTCCACAAATACGTAACTCCAAGCCAAGTTTCTTTCCCACTCATTGTACCTGATAACCAAAGATGCTCTTGACATTGTGAATTTACTCTTTTCCATTTGGCTCCCTGATGGATGAGCAACGTGTAAACGACGGCGAGCGCCACCTCGCGGATGCATCATGAGGCTGCACTGTGGCTCCCGTAGGAGCCGCTCGGCGGTAATCACACTTCCCCTATTCCAGCCACTGTACCCGTGCCGATCTCTGTCGCCCGCCATTTTGATCGCGCTAGCACTAACCTTACAAGTATACCTTGTAAATAGCTTTCTGCGTCGGCTTCACGTAATATCCTTGGCGCAGGTGTGCGTTCACCGCCCTCACACTCACCATGGAACTTTGTAGCGGTGGCGACAGCCAATTTTAAAAATGACAATTTTAGGCGACGATTTGTTAATTTAATTTTATCGTATTTTTCTTCTTCTTCACATTCATAGTTTCTTCATTTCAGTGATATACAGGTATTCCACCACCGAATACGTTTTCCAACTCTCCCGAGCGTATTACGACAACACGCTTGCCCCCCTCCCCCCCTTCTCCCCTATGCGCCACGTCGAAAATCGCAATAACTGTGCTAAAGTGACAAGCTCGTGTGCATCTACCGATGAGGTAGCATAGTGGGGCCACAAGTGCAGACAATGAAACATTCCAGAGAAGGTGGCCGTCTTTAACCGAAGACCACCGTTTCTTTTTAATGCACATCGCGTTCTTGGCATTCTCAGACCAGTTCTTTTTTTCCGGCTATCTAGCTAAGCTATCCACAAATACAACCAAAAAATGCGGGCCGAATCGAACGGTAGCGCATTCTAAAATGTGGGCCGTTCAAGTGGTTATGTGCCACTTGGTATGTGACAATGGAGCCACTGGGCATCTGACATTGCGTGTGCGCGGACTTCACGAAGGCGTCGCCAGATGGCGCAGCGTGCTCAGGCGGAAGTGCATGAAGGGAGCTCGGCTCCATTGCGCACCTCATCCATGATGCGTTTGTGGTTATTCACATACTCGGATAGCCATTGTATGTGAATTCTGCCCAATTAATAAATGCGTTGGCATTCTTTGGGTACTTCAGGCACATTTAGGGAGCTGTCTTGTGTCTATGTATGTTTGTGTCTAAGCATTTTTGTATCTAACCTTTTTTTCCGCCTACCTTGGTCAAAGGGTATTCAGTGATCGAACGGGTAGCGCATCGGGCTGGTGTGCTGAGGTAACAGGGTTGGAAAACACACCTAGTACTAACTTGAGCCGCTGAGTATGTGGAAAAGTGAACGTACGTGCCGCTCTTCGACGAACCTCTTTCACGCCGACATGAGTCACTATAGACGCGGGATTGGGCAGCACTGCTGTTCGAAGAAACTTTTATCATAGTGGAGGATTAATTGTGCTTCTTGAACAAGACGCCGTCCTAGGCGATGACAGCCGGCACGCCATCGCTTGCTTCGGGCACAACTCTTCGCACTGCGTCCGCCAGTGATATAGCGTAAGGCTCGGCACGTCGGCATTGCGATGTCCTGTTCCTGTTTCTCCAACAGTGAGCCAATGGACTTCGACAACGACTACACCTTCATGGAGGGCAAGCTACTGATGAAGGGATAAACGTGCCGAAAGTGCTCGAAAACCTTACACGGCCACGCAAGAAGTTTTATTATACGCAAACTACACCCATGCTCTCCGGCAGGTGCGAGTAGCCAGCGTCTCAGCGATCGGCGGCAGCTATCTTTTATTCCTTTCGGAATGGGGCAGCCTGCGGCTATTCCGAAGAAAATTCAGTTTTGTTCGGCATATTAATGCATCTTTATCGCGTACACGTCACTTTGACGCGGTGGGTTTTTGCGGTTTTGTGACGTCGCGTGACAGGCAGGTGAAGTGGGTGCAGCCCGAAAACTCTTTACCAATAGCCGAGGGCTAATGACGAAAAGGGGTCGAATCAGAAATAATTTTTTTTCTTTTTTCTGTCAAATCATACATAATCAGTGTATACACATCATATCAGATGGGGAGGTATCGCGGTTTTCGTGACATCGCGTGACAGACAGGTGAAGTGGGGGTGGTCGAAAAAAGTTTTTGACCAATCGTGGAGGGCTGATAGCAGAAATGGAATAGAAAAGTTTGGAATAGTTTTACGTTATAGCGCCCAGATTTTCAACACCTACCCTGGTAACGTGGCACCAAGATTAATGATCGAAGTGCGTTTCAACACCAAGGAAAACACAGTAAAAGTGGAAATAGCGACGCTGGCTGCCCTAGAAAATTTGAAAACCGTGCGCATACTAGCACACATAGAAGTCCGGTTGTTCTTTGTGCAAGGTGGTCGCACGCAGATGGTATTTTCGATGTCATGATTGACACCAGCGACGAAGGCTTTCAAAGGCTTCTGTCTTCAAGAGTGAAGGTCATCGAGTTTCATCGCTTCGGTCGCTCGACGAGCGTCAAGCTTTTTTTCGAGGCACACACGCTACATGATCATGCCAAAGTGGGTAATGCCACAAGTGCCTAAAGCTAGGTCATGTCAGCGCTGTCTGTTGTTCTGCCTGGCGATCCCTCAGAACAAAGGATGCGCCACCGGCAGACATGCGGCTGTCACGGGTGCTGATCACGCCTCATCGTTCACTCAAGACAGCTCGCTTCAAGACAGCAACGTCGCCTCTCCAGACCGTCACGAAGAGGCCACTGATTCGGGGTGCTGCTGGGCCTGGCGATCCATGGCAGAAAAGGATGCTCCACCGGCAGACATGCAGCTGTCATGGGTGCTGCTTACGCCTCATAATTCACTTCAAGACAACAACGCCACCCTCCGACTACCGCGAAGACCGGTCTCCCGATCCTGACAGAAGAGGCCACTAACTGAGGACAAGGTCATTGTTAAGGACTCCAGTGGACTCCAACGACTGCCCCTTGAGGCTGGCAGCTTACAGTTACCAACTGGTTTAACGTCCGGGAAAGGGCCTGGGACCTGCTGATGCCCTGAGGCGCCTGCCCCTGCCAGAGGTGCCTGATGCTGTTCCAGAAGCGGCTGAAGTGTTCATGCTGGAGCACGCTTACCCGGAGGTGCTCTCCAGATCTGCAGTATCGCAAGCGACCAGCCGGGACCCAGTCCTGTCTCAGGTGGTCAAGGCGGTGACCCGTGGGGATAAATTGGTTCAGCAGACCTATAGCCACAAGGCTGCCGAGCTGAGCTTGCAGCAGAGCTGCCTACTGTGGGGTTCCAGGGTGGTGATCCCACAAAATCTCCGGTCCAGGGTCCTGCAATTGCTGCACGTGGGTCATCCTGGCGTGGAAAAGACCAAGATGGTGGCCCAGTTTGATGTTTGGGGGCCTGGCCTGGACCAGGAGATCGCTCACATGGTGCAGAGCTTCCAAATCTGCCAGGAGAATCAGCGGGCATCACGTCATGTGGAAATCACCGCCTGGCCGTTCCCACAGAGACCCTGGTCTGTCCTGCATGTGGATTTTGGGAGGCCCTTCAAGGGCCATTGCTTCCTGGTAGTGGTGGACGCCTTTTGGAAGTGGGTGAATGTTCTACCTGTCACCACTCTATCAGCAGGCACGACCAATGCAGCGCTACAAAAGGTCTTCGCCACCCAGGGGTTGCCGGACATCATCGTGTCTTACAATGGTACTGCTTTCGCCAGAACAGAGTACCTGGCTGTCTCACGAAGAGCCAAATCCTCCGGATGGTGGTTCCGCCCTACCACCCTGCTTCAGACAGTGCAGCTGAGCGGGTGGTGCAAACCATCAAGGACAAGCTCAAGAAGAGCCAGACTGGGGATTTCCGGATGCAGATTGCCCGGATACTGTTTTTGTACTAGACCACGCCCCACGATGTCACTGGCCGTGCCCCCTGTGAACGGGAGCTGGGTCGGATGGTCAAGACACCCTTGGACGTCTTGCATCCGGACCTCCTATCCACTGAGCTCCTGAAGCAACTGAAGTAGAAGCTGGCTGCTGACCGAGGGTGCCGTCCCGGGCCTTTACCGGAGTTGGGCGCTCCAGTTTTCACCAGGAACTTCCGTCCTGGCGTGCCCTGGTCCGCCAGACAGGTGCTGTCTTCTGCAAGCGCCTCATCGCTGCTCGTCCGCATGCCAGATGGGGCCACGTGGCACAGACACGCCAACCATGTTAGGCATCGTCTCGGGACCTGGCCAGCACTCTCGACTTGTACTTCCGAGTTCCAGACCACAGGAGGACTAGCGGCAACACCAGTCACTTCCATGCAGTGGAGCACCGCCCACATCGGAGGGGGCAAGCGTTGCCAGTGGTGCGTTGGGCCGGTGTCGAGCACGGCACCACTCACGAGGCCGACCACTGCGGACCCTCCGGACGAAGCCCGGCTCGTCAACACCGGTGCCCGGGCGGAATACTCGACGGCGGAGGCCACCGGACCGTTACTCGCCTGGGTATCAGGCACCGTCGACCTGGCTAATAAGGAGGCAGAGCCTCGTACTTGGAACTTGGACGTTTTATTGTTGTCGACAAACAAACTGGGGGTAAGGGGGTGTAACAAGCATGTGGCGCCCTCTCGGGCATAATCTTTGTTAGCCCGCCAGGCTCGGTAGGCATCATTGGTCACCGCACCCAATAAACACCGACGAGCACAGCTGCTCGGCGGTCAGTCAATATTCATCATCACCACGCTGCGGAGCGTCTGTCTAACGGAGGGTGCCTCCAGCCCTCCCTCGTACCCGAACCCGGGCGGATCGTGACAACCAGGGGGAAGGACGTCAACAGCGGGTTCACAGCTTGCCACTTGGTTCTTCGCATTCAGCAATCGTGGGACGCTGAGATTGGGAAACGGAGGGTCGTTGAGAGCGGGCAACGGTGTGATGTTGAGATTGGGTGATGGTGGGACGATAGGGAGCGGGAGGTGGTGAACAATTTGGCGTTTGTGATTGGCCAGTGAATTCCCTCGACGAGAAAAAGAGGAAAATAAACCGCATAAAATCCGGATGTGGATGGCTGTGAGAAGAGAGGGACGTTCGGACATGCAAAATACCATTAGCATCTAGTGTGCTCCGATAGTTGGAGCCATGTTTGTACAACTGAATCATGTATCTTTTTTAATATAATCATTTTTCTCATCTCTTAACAGTCACTCAAAATCCTTCTTTCTCCCGGCACCTGGCACCGCACCATCCATGGAACCTTCGTGACCGCACGGACCCCCGACTTCACAACACTGTACCGGCCAGACGGCACGCCTCCACTGTGCTGGCAGCCATCACATATCTTCATGTACAGTAAAAGAAATGAAATGCTCGAATTGCGATGGACGACACGAGGCCAATTTCAAGGTTTGTCCTAAACAGAAAAATGAGATAAAAATACTGAAGCAAACGAGCAAAGACAAGTATGTTCCACAAAGAGGTGGCAGCGTCAGGGCAACACTGGAGGAGGTGGTCCCGTTGTCGTCGTGGACAAGCTCTAGATCAAAATGAGAGCTTTCGGGTTCTAATTCTGCAGTTCCAGCAGAAGGCAGTTGAATCAGCATCGATAGATCTCTCCGAACCGTTCCTTCATCATCATCATCAGCCTGGTTACGCTCGCTGCAGGGCAAAGGCCTCTCCCATATTTCTCCAACAACCCCGGTCATGTACTAATTGTGGCCATGCCGTCCCTGCAGACTTCTTAATCTCATCCGCCCACCTAACTTTCTGCCGTCCCCTGCTACGCTTCCCTTCCCTTGGAATCCAGTCCTTAACCCTTAATGACCATCGGTTATCTTCCCTCCTCATTACATGTCCTGCCCCTGCCCATTTCTTTTTCTTGATTTCAACTAAGATGTCATTAACTCGCGTTTGTTCCCTCACCCAAGCTGCTCTTTTCTTATCCCTTAACGTTACACCTATCATTCTTCTTTCCATAGCTCCTTGCGTCGTCCTCAATTTAAGTAGAACCCTTTTCGTAAGCCTCCAGGTTTCTGCCCCGTACGTGAGTACTGGTAAGACACAGCTGTTATAAACTTTCCTCTTGAGGGATAATGGCAATCTGCTGTTCATGATCTGAGAATGCCTGCCAAACGCACCCCAGCCTATTCTTATTCTTCTGATTATTTCAGTCTCATGATCCGGATCCGCAGTCACTACCTGCCCTAAGTAGATGTATTCCCTTACCACTTCGAGTGCCTCACTACCTATCGTAAACTGCTGTTCTCTTCCGAGACTGTTAAACATTACTTTAGTTTTCTGCAGATTAATTTTTAGACCCTCTCTTCTGCTTTGCCTCTCCAGGTCAGTGAGCATGCATTGCAGTTGGTCCCCTGAGTTACTAAGTAGCAAGGCAATATCATCAGCGAATCGCAAGTTAGTAAGGTATTCTCCATTAACTCCTATCCCAATTTCTTCCCAATCCAGGTCTCTGAATACCTCCTGTTAACACGCTGTGAATAGCATTGGAGAGATCGTATCGCCCTGCCTGACGCCTTTCTTTATTGGGATTTTGTTGCTTTCTTTATGGAGGACTACGGTGGCTGTGGAGTCGGTATAGATATCTTTCAGTATTTTTACATACGGCTCGTCTACACCCTGATTCCGTAATGCCTCCATGACTGCTGAGGTTTCGACAGAATCAAATGCTTTCTCGTAATCAATGAAAGCTATATATAAGGGTTGATTATATTCCGCACATTTCTCTATCACCTGATTGATAGTGTGAATATGATCTATTGTTGAGTAGCCTTTACGGAATCCTGCCTGGTCCTTTGCTTGACAGAAGTCTAAGGTGTTCCTGATTCTATTTGCGATTACCTTAGTAAATAGTTTGTAGGCAATGGACAGTAAGCTGATCGGTCTATAATTTTTCAAGTCTTTGGCGTCCCCTTTCTTATGGATTAGGATTATGTTAGCGTTTTTCCAAGATTCCGGTACGCTCGACGTTATGAGGCATTGCGTATACAGGGTGGCCAGTTTCTCTAGAGCAATCTGCCCCCCATCCTTCAACAAATCTGCTGTTACCTGATCCTCCCCGGCTGCCTTCCCCCTTTGCATATCTCCCAAGGCTTTCTCTACTTCTTCCGGTGTTACCTGTGGGATTTCGAATTCCTCTAGACTATTTTCTCTTCCATTATCGTCGTGGGTGCCACTGGTACTGTATAAATCTCTATATAACTCCTCAGCCACTTGAACTATCTCATCCATATTAGTAATGACATTGCCGGCTTTGTCTCTTAACAATACATCTGATTCTTGCCAATTCCTAGTTTCTTCTTCACTGTTTTTAGGCTTCCTCCATTCCTGAGAGCATGTTCAATTCTATCCATATTATACTTCCTTATGTCAGCTGTCTTACGCTTGTTGATTAACTTCGAAAGTTCTGCCAGTTCTATCCTAGCTGTAGGGTTAGAGGCTTTCATACACTGGCGTTTCTTCATCAGATCTTTCGTCTCCTGCGATAGTTTACTGGTATCCTGCCTAACGGAGTTACCACCGACTTCCATTGCACACTCCTTAATGATGCCGACAAGATTCTCGTTCATTGCTTCAACACTAATGTCCTCTTCCTGAGTTAAAGCTGAATACCTGTTCTGTAGCTTGATCTGGAATTCCTCTATTTTCCCTCTTACCGCTAACTCATTGATCGGCTTCTTATGTACCAGTTTCTTCCGTTCCCTTCTCAGGTCTAGGCTAATTCGAGTTCTTACCATCCTGTGGTCACTGCAGCGCACCTTGCCGAGCACGTCCACATCCTGTATGATGTGAGGGTTAGCGCAGAGTATGAGGTCTATTTCATTTCTAGTCTCGCCGTTCAGGCTCCTCCACGTCCACTTTCGGCTATCCCGCTTGCGGAAGATGGTATTCATTATCCTCATATTATTCTGTTCCGCAAACTCTACTAATAACTCCCCCCTGATATTCCTAGTGCCTATGCCATATTCCCCCACTGCCTTGTCTCCAGCCTGCTTCTTGCCTACCTTGGCATTGAAGTCGCCCATTAGTATGGTGTATTTAGTTTTCACTCTACCAATCGCCGATTCCACGTCTTCATAGAAGCTTTCTACTTCCTGGTCATCATGACTGGATGTAGAGGCGTAGACCTGTACAATCTTCATTTTGTACCTCTTATTAAGTTTCACAACAAGACCTGCCACCCTCTCGTTAATGCTATAGAATTCCTGTACGTTACCAGCTATATTCTTATTAATCAGGAATCCGACGCCTAGTTCTCTTCTCTCCGCTCGCTCTCCGTTCCTTCAAGCGAGCCGCGAAAGCCCGGAATCTAATGTATGGTCACACCGGCCACCACGCACACGGACTGTCAGCACGAGCAAATACAGTGCACTGAAAAATCACCATCAGACTCTGTCAACAAAGTCTTGCTGCGACGAATAATCGACGCCCTGCAGCTGCCCCTGTTTGGTTTAAATACGCCAGTTGCGCTAATAGCGTCAAAAATTATGAAAGCTATAGCCAGTCTCCTAGGTACGCTGCAGTAATTTCAACCTCTGCCCGCGAAGATTACTGTGCTCTGCTGTGAAGTGTACTCGTACGCGTTGCACAGAAACAACATGCTATGGAGCCCACATCATCATATCCTCAATACCACCACCCTCCTTCCTCGTCCCATTCTATCTCTGTCATTCCCCCGAACGCCTTTCCCAGCGTGGAGTAGCAGGCTAGAGGCAGCTCACTCAGACCAAGCCTCCACCTTTCTACCATTAAACATTTTTTCTCTCTCTCTTTGATGCCGACTTACTGTACTGTAGTATGTGCTACCCGGTCTGTGTTGTTCTCCACTGGACCTCTTTGATGCCAACTCGGATCACTCACTGGGTATGCAGAGTGGAAACAAGCCAACGTTACAAGGGTTCCTCAAGGACTGCCACCCGACGCATTACCAGGCTGCGCCACAAAAGCGCTGGGTATGTGCCGCCTTTCAACGAACGCCTTTCACGCTGAAGCTTTAGTGAGCCGCTCAATTGTTGCACTGGTTATGAGCCAATCTTCAACGAACCGCTCACCAATTTGTACCACTGAGTGTGCGGCATGTCAGGGAACAATTCTCAGCGTTCGCCGACACCGGCACACCCCGCTTCTCGTCTTGGAGGGCACGCACAGACTTATCGGCAGTGTCATTACAAGGCGCAGCGTGTCCAGAAAAAAGCGTGAAAAAGGGGCTCAGTTGCCACATAACGGTTTTCTCGGCGTTCGATCGCACCGGCATGGCACGCATTTGGGAGGCCACGCGCAGGCTTCGCTACGGCGATGCTACACTGCGCTGAGTGCTCTTAGGGAAGCGCGAAATAGAAGTCCCGCTGAAGTACGCGCGTTATACATAACTCGTTTCGACGGTGGCAGTACGTTGTGTCGCTATAATGATTAAACGTTAATGCATTGCCGTCGACAATCATCGTGAGGTGGTTTCTGTCGCAATTTTTCTTTTCTTTTTGTTCAGCTTCGGTCCTATAGCCTCGTCGAGACACAGAAAGAGACAGAAAAATAGAAAGAAAGACAGGGAGGTCAACCTGACGCACGTCCAATTTGATACCCTACGTAGTGGGAAGGGGGCTAACAGAAGAAAAGAAAGAAAAGAAAGGTATGAATAATTAGTGTACCTGCCGGCGCGGTGTTGAAGGGCTTCGAGGGTGCTATCGAGATAAGTTTGATGGGGGTGCTCTATGGAGAATGCGTACCTGAGTAACAGTCTCACTAATCATTTATGGGCAATCAGTTTTACGTGTGTGGGAGCGATGGTTTGTAAAATCACAGACCGAGCGGCTGCTAAACTAATCATTCATATTTATAACATAGTGATTCTCTCGTGCAGGCACCTTAAGCAAATGAGGCAGGATACGTCGCAATGAGGAAATCTATAGTATGGTGTCCTGAGGATCTCTTCTCGCCTTCGTAGGAGCAACTACTTTCAAATGGCTTGCTAGATTCACAGATGGATCAAAAACCCAGCTATCGCATATCATCTACCAACGCAAGTTTCCTCGGTCACCTCTATGGGATGACACAACAAACGACATGTGTTGTTATTATAATTTATGCGAGTCGCACAACCTCAGCTATATACGGCAGAATTATTGCTCAGCTTCGAAGTGCGACCAACTGAGAAGTGCTCTGACAACACCCTACCAACCTCAGCTAGTACCTTCAGCACCCGGGGGTAGCACTACACTGTGAGCTTTGTACTAGTGGAATGTGAAAGAAAAACTACAGCAAAAAAAGAAAATTACGAAGTCATGAGTAGACGGAGTACTCACTGGCAATCAAGGTTCATATAGCCATTGTGCTGGGAGAAGCTGTGTTTCCCTAATCTTCTCTTCGTGCTTTCTTTTTCTAACTCTACAGTAACGCACCAATCAGCCCATAACAGATATACAACAATGAAAAAGAAAGTATCCCAATATGTGCTAAATACCCCGCATCCGGAACCAGAACGCTCGCTCGCTCGCTCGCTCACTCACTCACTCACTCACTCACTCACTCACTCACTCACTCACTCACTCACTCACTCACTCACTCACTCACTCACTCACTCACTCACTCACTCACTCACTCACTCACTCACTCACTCACTCACTCACTCACTCACTCACTCACTCACTCACCCACCCACCCACCCACCCACTCACTCACTCACTCACTCAAGACCAACTTGGGCTCACAGATGTAGAGAGCAAATCAAAGGAGACTACATGTAAAGGAACCAGTTGTGAGAAAGCAGTGAAAAAATAGCAATGATTTGGTTGAGCATATTCACATAGATTGGGCTTGCGTGGCATGCTTTCGCGCAGATGTTACAGTATTTTAACGCTGTAGTGACGCCGAAGAACACTCCAAGAACTGCGAGTTAAGACGTAAACTGTTTATTCAGCGAACTTGTGACCAGTGAGGCGTGAAAAACTCAACTCGCAAAGATATATCAGCAAGCACAATCGTCGGTCATCGAATCTGAACCCTCGGGTCAGCTACTTCTATTCGTACATTCATCACTGTCCATTCCCGAATAACCGCTGGCGCTTGCTCGCGCACTTTCGATGAACTACAACTCTATCCATGTCTCTTGCACACTGCGATCTGTACGGGGATATTTCTCTGTATAGGATAGACGACAAAATTTAAGAAATTTCGTATACAGTAAAAACGCATCTTGCGTCGAGCGATAACCGGTGATAACCGTGATAATCCGCCGAAAAATTATCATCGCCAAAAAAGCAACACCATGTACGCCAGAGAATTTCCCATTAAAGTTTAATTTACACGGAATGGTGACAAGTAAAAAAAAACAAAAATAAAAGAGCTTTCATCATTCACAACATTTACACATTGCAACCAAATAACGCTATCCATTGTTGTCTCCTCCGCACATTCAGACGGAAAGCAGTTTCAACACATATGCCCTGCCAGGTGTCCAACTTTCTGAGAGAATTCATGGTTGGGAGAGGCTTGCAAGACGCGAAAGGGCCTTGTTTGTGGGTCTCTCTGAGGAAGTTGGATAAAGGCGTACGATACACGCGTCCTTGTGTAGCCTACGCTTAATGCGCAGGCCGCGAAAGTTAACGTGCTATACCTATAGTGGAGCACAGAATGCATTTGCTGCCGAAAACTCAGCGGCACAGCGTGGTTAGTCGCGCACTACAGTGAGAAAGGACAAAACTCCCGTGTTAGCTATCAGTAAGGGTGACACTTCACCGCTTAGATAGAATAGTGGCTTAGCTCTGGTATATAGATACATACGTTTGCTGCAAAAATTTCACATGCTCTTTATTCGCGTTAGCGAGATGCGCGCGTCATTATTTCGCTTATTTGCAGGAGGAGAACGCACAGAAAATTAGAACAAGGAATAGACATTGCCATCATTCTTTCTGCTTTCCCTTTCTTTTCCTTTTTGTCTACACATAAAACTAAATGTATGATAGAATTATCACGAATATAAATGCTAAAGGGTCGAATATATACAGTCTCACTGTGTCTTGAGACTGGTAACCACCTACGCCCTGAGCAGGATCACCTATGTCGCCCCGCACCTTATACCCCTGTCACACTGGGAGTTTTAATGTCATTCGAATCGAATGGCATTCGATGCAACGAATGTCATTCGCCCCCCGGAGCTGCTACACTCGAAAAATTAATGTCATTCGGTGGCGATATCAATGGCGATGATTACGAAAAAAACGTTCCAACTAAAATAGAACAAGGTAGGTATAAATTGCTTGCATAAGCATTCCATAACTTTAAATATATTTTTGGAACGTCACTTCACTGAAAAAAAATATTTTAGTAATGCGTATAAAAAAAGTTGTTCTATTTCAGACTATGTGGCCACTATAAGCCAAAACAAGGCTTAGCCACCTGAGTAGCCGATAAATTGAAAACAAACAAAATGGCTGACATGTCGACGCTGGACGACGGCGCTAAGTTGCAGGAGGTGAAGCGATAAGTTGCGGCGTACTTTGCATTACGAGCAAGGCGTAATAATCAGAGGAAGCGATTAGACGTTCTATGACCGACGAGCAGAGTGGCGGCGCCATGGACGGCGGCATGGACGGCGGCCAGACGCTACTGAGCAGGAGAGTAACAACATTTTGCGACAGCCTGCCGCACAGATTTTGTCTCTTTAGAGTAACAAGTCCATTAAAACACGCAAATGTTATTGTTTCTATACGAGTACGGTTTTCAATTTGCAAATACTGTGTCCTGTTTTGCTTTGTTTCTGGGGTTGAGAGTACACATTCGCTCCGAGTGCGAAGCCGAATGAGTTTCTCGAACTCATTCGATTGCCGAAGTCATTCGGTGCTAATGACATTAAATATCGCTGTGTAGCAACCGCATAATGTCATTCGATGCTAATGCCATTCGGTTCGAATGACATTAAAACTCCCAGTGTGACAGGGGTATTAGCCTCTGATGCAAATGACAAGCTTAAACTCATTACCATGATCAAGAGGGCCTATTAACACGCCTTACATCTTCCCATCTCCACCTCTAACGAGAAACTGGACGCCCTCGGCATTCCCAACACCATAGACGAGCTTACTGAAGCTCAGCGTATTGGCCAATACGAATGACTCGCCAATTCCACCACGGGCAGGCACATTCTAGGCACCCTAGGCATAACCTACACCACCCAATTCGGACCAAAAGTACTCATCCCTCCAAACATTCGCGCTCAGCTAGTTATCCCGCCCATACCTCTCAATATACACCCTGAACACAATCCAGAGCGACGTGGAGAAAGAGCTAAACTACTACAAAAGCGCTACGACCAAGCCGCTGACGTAGCCTACGTGGACGCAGCGGAATACACCGACCAAAACGCCATGGCGGTCGTCGCAGTCGCGGGTTCGCAGTACCGCCTCGCCGCGGCCGCATCAATACCCACCACGCAACCTGAAGTAGGAGATGAAACTGCCGTCGCTTTGGCCTAGGTTACGCGGCTCCCAATGCACACTGCATCATCAGCGATTCAAAAAGGGCCATTCGCAACTACACAAGAGGACTGATAGCGCCCCAAGCGCAGAAGATACCCTCTGGCAATCCTTCCTCAAGGCAACGCCGCGTCCAGATCATCTGGGCCCCTGGTCACTCGGGTCTCGCTGGAAACGAAACCACCCACGATGCCGCCCGAGCTCTCGCACACCGGGCGCATCATCCTTCTCCTGCGTCTTCCGATCCTGACCAGCCCTCTGTTCTGCATCGCGGTCACGCGCGGGACCGAATGTTCACGTTCAGAGAAATTCTCCTGCACTACCGCAGAGAGCGGTTACGCTAACCCCCAGCCCACAAAACACTGAATAAATCTCATCTGAATAACTCTCCTCTGAAGGCGACTCCTTCAGACGCGAACATTCCCGAACCCCGTGCTTTACAAGCGCATTTACCCCGATGCATACTCCCCACTTTGCAAAGCGTGCGAGGCCCGCGCTGACCTCCATCATATTATCTGGCAATGCCCCAAAGCTTCACCCACCAACACCTCCCGCACTAACACACGCATCATAACTACGGTCGAGCAGTGGGAGACATTACTGCTCAGCTTGGAGCCAGAGGAGCAGCTCTGGGCCGTCCTGATGGCCGAAAACGCCGCCAGAAAGCAAGGACTGGCCGCGGTCTGAGGAAGGGGGGGGGGGGGGATCGGGGGTTAGTCTCCCGACACCCGCCGCCCCTGAAACCTATCAAGGACATAATAAAGTTTTATTTCTCTCTTGAGAAAGTAAATTGGAATCTGCGATTACGGGAAAATAGTACGTTCCTTGAGGGTTGCCTTCATGTTAGCTCCGACAAATAGACACGTAGTGATGCCTTCAAGCACGTACGAACATCTATGCAGGTTATCCCCCCCCTCTCCCGTTTCCACCCTGCGTTTTTCTTAGCACCTGCTCAGTTGCACTAAGATCTAGGTCCGAGCACAAGGAAACTCGCACAAGACGGTAGAAGTGAGTGGCAAACACACGAGTGTGTTTTCCATTCATCTGTTTCGTCTTTCGCGCTATTCCCTTCAAAGATGGTGTTCAGCTACATTGCGCCAGTGTCAGGCGACCTACAAATGGTCGACGTTCGTGTTTCGTAAGGGCGTTCTAGAATCTGCCAAATAGCCTTCTCCCTTCTACTTCCTCTTTCCTGAATACCCTACTTATTCAATCTCCTTTTCCCTCTGAGTTTATCACTTTTTTTTGCCTCCATCTTTTCTATTTTATGAATGAAATTGGCGAGCAGTGCATGGCGTGCGATATCGGTATGCTTAACTGCTACTCTCCTTTTTCCTTTACTAACGTCACTGTTGAGCTTTCACACCATGTTTATTCTTTTCAGCTCTGTATTCTTTATATATGTTTAGCTTCGAGAACTGTGCTTCAGAAGAGTTTCGTTCCGTATGCATACAGGACCATGCGAGATTGTTTCCCATGATTCTCGCTTATAACTGCTTCGGCTTCGTAACAAGCAACAGAGCAATATTTCCAAACAGTTCCTTCGCCACTGACTTTATTCCCACGGCAATTCATTCACTCAGGCAATACTGACAAAGCTTGTTTCTTTTTCAGTTTGAAAATCACCACTTCATCACACTCGCCCGCGTGAAAAAAATTAAAGGAGAGATGGAACGTTGGGTTGGCTTCATGATGTCACTTTATGGGTGACGTATCCAACATACCAAACAACTGAGAAATTTGTATCGCTTATAAATACTAGATACACTGCTTGATCGTATGCTCCCGCGCCCACGCACAGATCGACTTCAATGTGTGAATGAATAATGGGTCACCCAGCGGATTTTCTTGCATTCGCATAGTTATAATCATCAGGGCACACCTTGTAAACAAAGCGCCACCGTAGTGTGGCCAAAACTACCGTATTCTGGAAGGTTGCAAAGAAGCAAAACTCCCCCTCTCACCCCCTTTAAACTGATGTGAAGGAGTAATTAAATTCCTTGGATGCCAGCCCCCGCAACGGCACTGGAGAGGCTCACCTTGACACATTTTCTAGCCGGAATTTCCACCGAAAAGCGCCCCCGAAGCGTAACAGCCTGAACGTAAACGTATATACCACCGTTCATCCTTCCATCATGGACCAGTTCGCGCTGCTTACGTCGCTCGCCAAAGCTAGCGCTAATCTACTTGAGCATAAACATCGCGTATGGCGCAGCGTTCCCGGTTACACTAATCAGTTGATCAACCAATCCAAAGTTCAGCGAGCAGCCTAGATTGTATTGCCCGCAAGTATGCGTGGAAACGACACTACGCGAGAAATGGAGCAATGATGGCCACATCCGCTCCTGCACCGGCGACAACGCGACGCTTTTTTTTTTTTCAATGCCCGCTCGTTATTGCATTTCTAATATTGGTATATTCGTTCTATGTGAAAAGGAAAAGTTGGCGCGGCTTCGGAGATAGCTCAAAGAGCAATGATCTATCTATCCGTGGTTCTTCTGCCAAAAAAAACTCACTATATCCGTCGCGGTGGCCCAAGCGACTATGGCTTTGAGCTGCTGAGTAGGAGGACGCGGCTTCGATCATCTGTATTTCGATGGAGATGGAATGCAAGAGACTCGCGTCTATATTTATATTTAGGGGAACGTTAAAGATCCCCAGGCGATCCAAATTACTCTGGAGCCCAATATATTTATAGAGCTTTTTTTCGTGGTCCGTGTGCTGCTTTGGGATGCTGTATATACACCCAATAATTACATCGATTAGAAAAACTCCATACTTGAATTTGATGCAAATGGACGAACTCACCGAGATTGACTCTCGCACCCTCTGAAGACAACTCTGACTCCTACATATCCATATTAGGATACATATATCGAGTCTCAGAGAATGCAAGTGGGTTTGCGCTTCAATGTAAATGAGCTAGTGCGCCCAAGTTGTAAGCGTGAGCTTGAGCAAGTCCAGCCAAATTGGAGCCCCATCTGAACGCAAGTCTGAATCCGTGTAGTTACGCGAAGTAACTGTAGAGACTCGGTAAGTGAATAAGACAAGTGAATAAGACTTACACAAGTGAATAACACGTTCATCTGTTCATTCGGTCAATCTATTCATAGTGCTTCAAGCGTCACATCATAAAGGTGTTATATGCGTAGTGGACAAAACGAAATTTCTCAGCAATATATTACGTAAGAAGAAGCAAACAAATCAATGCCTATACGAGGCCACATGCAGGGGACTTCTGAGGTATTTTAGAAATAAATAAATAAATAAATAAATAAATAAATAAATAAATAAATAAATAAATAAATAAATAAGGAATACTTGTTGCCGGACATATTGGGAATCGCTCAAAAACGTTTTAAGGAGCGCGAGAAGACGAAACGAATGCACACATGTCCCGTAACGCTTATTCTTGGGTATGACCATCACAGGAATACAACATGTAATGTGTTCACTCCCAACTAAAGTTTACGTGCAAGAACAGCCACTTCGTGGTGGCCATAACATGACCGCGTTGCGTTTTAACCTTGGCACTTAATTTTTTTCGGTAGGAACTTCCCATTTCGAGTTCTCTCTCTCGATGCCTCTCTCACCGCCAATGCCTGTCACGCACTATTTAATAATGTGCCCAACTGCTATGTCTCGCGGAGACAGTGCCGTCTGATTTCGCTTTCGTTTTCTCTCCAAGTTCACCGATTCGTGGACGGATACGTCTCTGTATGCCTGAAACGCCTTCTCAGCGTCGCTCACCCGCGCTTTAATTAAGCTTTCGAAGGGGCCGCGGTTCTGCGTACTACCTATATTTGTGTGTTTTGGCACACACTCGTCTCAGCAATGGCTTAAAACTTGAATGCGGGGCTTCAGTGCTCCCGCTTGCCCCGGAAGCAGCACGTGGAAGGACATTAAGTAATTGAAGTGTGCTCTTCCGAATATATGTGCTGCGGAGAGCTTAGCATAGCCCGATAGCACATATCTGAGCAGCTTACGTTTTCTTTCTATTTATTTATTTTTTGTGAGGCTCTGGGAAGCGAGACGTTGCTGTGGCCTTGTGCTTCGGTAATACACCGGAAATTAACCTGATCTCTGGTTCGGGCCCGGCTCGGCAGCAATCTCGCGCGATTTTGCGGAGCAGAGGTGAATGTATTCGCGACGTCACTGCGATCATTTTAACGTCTCTCCCCTGCGCTATTGAAACGCAGCCTTGCTTTGAAATACGGCATACTGAATGAGGTCTTCGGTAGCTTGAACCATTCGTTTGGCTGCTGCTTCCGATCTTTTTGCACCGCACTGGCTGGTGCTTTCCCACGTGTGTTGTGCAAGCGAATAACGATGGTCGGCCAGGTTGTAAAATAGAAAGGCGAGTTCACCTCTATTCTTAACATTCGGTTTAAGATATGTACGACAGACAGACCCTATAGGTGCCCCGAAGCAAAAGGCTGCCGAACCCTTGCTCTGTATTCGCATGTATGTACAGTCGCGGACAGAATATTATGGACCATGAAATCTAAGAAAAAGCTGAATATTTCCGCAACATCACAACGCAATCTGGTTTTTGCATTTTGGACCTCGACTAGAATATGCTAACAACGTTGTCGTGGGTAGTTTTACTGGTTACTGCTACAGGCCGCTCGGGAATTGAACGTTTTCGGAGATCACGTGGTCCATTTTATTCTGTGCGCGACTGTACGTGGCTGCGGGGTCCGCATTACCGCACAGCAGCAAACTGTAGGGACACTCGCAGGAGCTGGGCAGGGCGCGCCCCGTTTTTGTTCCCGTAACTTTTCCTTCATTTTTTTCGTTTTTTGATTTTTGTCACCCGCCCTGCCCCGCTCCGGCAGACTTGTACCGGCCGCATAAGGGATCTCATGAATTGCACAAACGTGCTCGTGCATGCGCATACGGACATGCTGCGCGCACAGACACTCTTAAATACAGAGGCAGGAGCACGCACACCCTTATGGCGCCATGCATAGTGTGCATTTATGTCAGCTGCCTGTGGTTGTAGGATCGCGAATTTCCAGAATCCGCGCAGAAAGCGCCAATATTTCGCTAATACCGCAGAGAGGAGCCAACGTCCGAGAAATCGCCGGCCCCTTTCGCGCCCCGTCTGCTCGCCCATTGCGTATATACTCCGAATGATGACCCGTACAGCTGTGGGCGTTGCGATAATTTGCCACGGTCCGGTGTGTGTGTGTGTATGTGTGTGTGTGTGTGCCTGTGTGTGCTTTTTCTTTTGTTCCTACTTGTAGCCTAATACGGGACTTGGCGGCGAAGATGCACGACCACCCAGCGAGAACCGTGCTGGTTCTCGCGATTCCTCGGAGCAACGGGGTCGCGATCGCGCACTGCAGCCGTATGGCGCTGTACGGGCAAAGGCGACGACCTCGAAATAGAAACGCCGCGTATCTGATGATGAGACAGCGAAAGGCGAGTGCGTCTGTCATCAGGCTGGCGGGGTTCATTTGCTCGACGGCCCGAGCTGGTGCGCGGGCCAGACGGCGGCGGCTCGTCCGGCGGTGCGCGAGGCTGACTCCGCGGCGTCCAGACTCGGCGGCGACGCGGAGGCCTTGCAGGAAGGAAGCCGCCGAGGAAATGGGAAAGCGAATGCCGCCCAGCGGGAGTGGGGAGGGGGCGTGAAAGGGGAACGGCGCGCGTGCGTTGTTCATTTCTCGGGGTGAGCTTACACCGGCGGGTGCGACCCGGATCGCAGAGGGTAACGAGAGCGCAGAATAAGACGCTGGATCGTCAAGCCACGGCGAGCGGCTATACTAGTATTTTAAAGGGAAGCTGAAACACTTTTCGAAAAAAATGAGTTCTCTGCGGCATTCTACAGTTTTGAGTCCCCTGAACACGAATATCTCGTTCAAAAAGGGCGGAAACAAGCGCAAGCGGCTGTTTTTTCATGAAAACGCGCACCAGCGCCTCAGGGTATCGCGAGAACGCCGCTGTTGCCCGTGATTGGTCGGAGCCGCTGTGACGTCAGTGGCGGCAGTCGCCGGTCGGCGCCGCCGTTTGAGAGCGTAGCCGGCGTAGCACGCTGTTCTGTTCTGGCTGCATAGCTGAGTTGTAAGCATTATGGAACGTTCTCGCTGTCTCGGACAGCTTGTATTTTCGCCGTACATGTTCGAACCGACAGCCGATACGGAAAACGATGGCGGCAACGACGATGTTGAGTGTGCCAAAAGCGAGAGCGATGTGTACACCTTCTCGCGCGCTGGAAATCTTAGCTGTTACGTATGCTTTTTTTTTCATGTAGCTGCACGTTCCAATGACGGGACAAAAATGCGCTAAAGTGTCACTGGGAACTTGCTGCTGGAAGAATGCCGAAGCACTAACTTCTCATTCGATTGTAAACACGGGTACAATTCCGCGATGTCAAGCACCTTGCCGCTGCTTGTCTGAAGTCCCGTGGTTTTCTGAGCGTTGATACACGATCGCGAACATAAGTGCCGCGTTTCAAAGCGCGCACATGCAGTGCTGCGAGGTACAGTCATGGAAGTTGCTTATCATACACATCCAGATCGAGATGGTCAGGGGGATTATATGTGCAATATTCAGAATATGGTTCGACGACTTTGCGATTGTGGCTAACCGTACGTCGAATGTCACTAGGCAAGCCTATACTCCAATTTATACCTCAGGTGCAACGCTGTGGAAGCTACGCACGAAGTCCGGTTACCAAAATTTATTACTGCGCGCGTTTCCGTCTATGGTTCGCAGCGTGCCAGCGGCATTTGCTCGCGCGAGCATGCACGTGAAGCTGCCGCGACGGGCTGCAATTAAAGAATGCCGAAAAGAAAATTGATTTAAAAGAACGTGTTAGCAGCCGTATAAGTACACGGATTGTTTCTATGGGTAAATTCTTTTTTTTTTAAATTCAGAATTGAGCTTATATATGAAGAGTTTTCTCAAAAATCGGGTCAAGAAACACCGAACTTTTTCTAAGTGCGAACGCAGCCACTGCAAGAAGTATCTCAAGCCTCCACAGCGTTGCACCTGATGTATGAAACGGAGTATAGCAACGCTAGCAACAACGTGTTTCCGCATTTGTCGTAAGGCTATCCGGCTATCGCAGAAATGGTCCGAGCACAGCACAGTTGATTTCGTCGGCACGAACTTATCTCTCCTCACCGCACTGTGCTGCAAGCTTCTTGTCCTTCGGGAACCTGTGAAACACCACATCGTCTCGCCCGCGTGTGTTCGCGCATCCGATTGCTGCACAGAACGAGGGCATGTTAGGCGCCCTTGGCTGTAGGCACTCACGCAGTACAGAAGGAAAGAACAGTTTACGAAAATCGCAAAACAAACGTGAGCGGCGGCGGCGGCAAATCTCTCGTAGCGTCGTTCAGTAAAGCGCAGGAGGGAAAGAGGCATGCCAGCGCATGCCAGCACGCCGGTCCGGCAGCTCGGTCCCCGCCAGTGACGTCACTCTCACCGGTTCTCTCCTCTGGTAACCTCCTCACCCGGCGCTCCGGGAAGCGATGGGGGCGTGTCCGCGGGGGTGATTTAGAAAGCGATTTCCGCCCCTTATATTAACAAAACGAAGAAAAAAATTTCGGAACCGTAAATTATTAGGTCTGTTCTTCCCAATCCCAGCAATTCATGGAAATTGAAAACCGCTTCAGCTTCCCTTTAAGGACAGCGCGCATCTTGTTAGTGCGCTTGCAACCTTAGGCTATGAAAATGTCATCAAGAAAGGGTCGTATCTCGCTCGAGTCCGCGTGCCTTGGCCGTATGTAGATCTAGTTAATGGGCGGGCTCGCGTCAGCTTTTGTACGAGTGAGTGAGTGAGTGAGTGAGTGAGTGAGTGAGTGAGTGAGTGAGTGAGTGAGTGAGTGAGTGAGTGAGTGAGTGAGTGAGTGAGCATTTTATGAGCTTGCGCCTGGTTCCAGATACGGGTTATATAGAACATTTTCGTATACTGAATATGGGAAAAAGATGGAACATTTGCACTCGTACATATGTACACACATGTACACACATTAAATCTGATAAGTTGAATCAATAGTGAAGTCACGTCTGTTTTGCGGAAATCTCAAGACAAGCGCCACCGTTGAGGTATACGTCCCCCAAATGTGCTGCTAAACACATTGACGTTCCGTTTATTAGCTTCCTGAAAGCCTCCTTCCAGCAGTTTTGAACAATACAGTAGAACCTCGTTGATACGTTCCCGTTACCTACGTTTTCCCGGCGCCAAGGTTCGCAATCGAGAACTCAAAAAATGACCCAATAGAGTTACGCCCTTTTACCGATTCATATGTTTCCAGCAAACACGATTTTTCGGCACCAACGTTCAGTACGTCGCCAAACTGCGAATGTATGATACGTTTTCCGGCCACTAGATCCCATGTAAACAAGAAAACGCGCGAGGCGTGCGCGATCGAGAACAGTATATAGCTACCCGCCGCGGCAGCTTCACCGCAATACTCGCCCTCCCGTCTCACGTGAAAACACCGGCGCGCACTCGGTTCCGCATTTCGGTACCAACAAATGTTCTCCGGGGGTCGTCGCAAGCGGCATTCACAGCTATCACCGCCAATCTCACTGCGATAGACATCTTCGCCTATCTGTTTCGCAGCGTGTGGAGCCGTCGGAACCGTAGCGCACGCTTTTAATAGGCGATAACCGAAACGCGCCGCCATTCCCTGCTGCAGACTGCGATCCTATATGTTTTCAGGCCGCTAAATGCATTCGAACAAGAAGAGGTGCGAGGCCCTCACGATCGAGAACAGTTTCCACCCGTCTCAGGTGAAATCGACGGCGCGCACAGTTTCTTATTCCGGTACCAGCAAATCTCCGACTGGGTCGTCGCACACCGTACTCACAGCTATCGCTGCCAAACCCTCCAAATCTATTGCGATAGGCACCTTCACCTATCTGCTTTGCCGCGCGTGGCGCGCAGTGCCATTGGTAGCGTACTACACGCTTTTAGTAGGCGATAATCCAAATGTGCCGCCGTTCCCGGCTGCAGGCGGGGCGATGTGGGCATCACGTTTCGATTCGGCGGCATCTGGCGTCGCCCACCAGCTAGATTTCGTTTCGTTTCCCCGTCGCCCTTTTCAAACACCACGAGGTGGGAAAACAAGAAAACGCGTCTTGGGCCACCGGAGCACCACCAGCTCGACTTGCGTCGGCGTCTCGTGCCGCAACGATCGGCGCGACGCTTCGTATTACGTAGATGTTAACAATAGTTGAGTCTATCAATTTTTAGTTACATTCGGATCTTACGTTTTCCCGGTTAGTACGTCTTTTGTTCGCGGTTTTTTTTTTCAAAGTGTATAGACGAGGTTCTACTGTATTAACTTTTCATCCCTATCCGTCTTCCTCAGTGCAGGGCAGCAAACCGAACGTGCGTATGGTTAACCTCCCTGCCTTTCCTTTCTTCTGTTTCTCTCTCTTTAGCTGAAAGGACAATGCTCTTTTTTTTTTCACCGAGATATTGGGGACGGAACTGATACCACGAGACTAGTGCTAGAATGTGATTTTGCAGCGATGCCTTCAGCTTGATATTATGCTACTCATATTGTCTACCATTCATGGCCGGTTAATCCCATTGGTAAAGCAGGCGGAGCGTCATTCTGACCACTGACGAAGCACAAAAAGCATTAAAAAAGGAATTTCATCGGAAAAGGCTTCGCTACAAAGTCGCGGCCCTAGCGCCATATAGCGTCAAACTATACCAATCGGTTTTTATTCGAATCGGCTGACGTGAAATTTACGTAACCACCGATGGGGCGGCGGCTCGCAGTGTTGTTTCAACAGGCCAATGAAACGCTCTCCTCGTTTATAGGAGGTAACTTTTGTTTGCTTTCAAAGCGAATAGGTAGCACTGCCTTGTTGGACAGGTTTTTATTCTTTAATTGGCTGACCACAGGAGAGCACCACGTAGAAGTGGAGACGGTTTCAGTGGTGCCGGGCTAGCGCAGCGAAAGTACATAACCGGATGAGGAGCGTGGTGCTAGCGTCGGCGACTGGTCGCGCACTTGCTTAGCTTTCGGTGTCTGGCAGAAAATCGCGGCGGCGTCCAACGGCAGGGTAAAAATGCAGCTAAAACTGATCCTCTGCGAAGAAAAGTTATGTGTGCCGAAAGGGCTCGACCGCGTGATACTGCCACGCAAAAAAATATAAAAAGAAATATTATACGCAAATATATGATTTTCCCCGGCAGCTCGAAATCACAAGTGACAAAGCGATTGCTTGGCAGGCATCTTATATTCATTTCAGTTAGGGGTAGTCTCTGCTGTTCGGAAAAAAAAAAGATCAGTTGTGTTTGGCATATCAATGCATTTAATGCATACATATCACTTTGGCACAGTGAGTTTTCGCGGTTATGTGACATCGCGTTACAGTCAGGTGAAGTGGGCGCAGCCCGAATACTTTTGATCAATAGCGGAGCGCAAACAGTGAAAAAAGGCGTACGATCGGAAATAATTACTTTTCTTTCGTTCAGTCTAACGATGCGCAATCAGTGTGCCCACGTCATATCAGGTGGTCAGCTGTTGCGGTTTTCGTGACGTCGCGTGACATACAGGCGAAATTGGGGTGGACTGAAAAATGTTTGGCCAATCCAAGAGAGCTGATTGCAGAAATCGAATAGAAAAGTTTGGAATAGCTTTACGTTGCAGCGCCTCTAGTCTCGGAATTTCTGCTCAGTTGATATATGACTTCATTATAAAGCATTTTTTTTTTCAAATACAACATGTCCTGTAAAAGGAAAAATTAAGAGGGTACTGAATCAGTATATTTTACTTAACTACCTGAACATTGAGATTTACCGGGGCAGGTAATTTCTGCTTCCCCCAGCAATCCGTCCACCTTAGAAAAAACAGCGATATCTTGCTTTCCTCCCCTCCTTCGTATCTTCCATTTCTGTGTTGCTGTCACCTCCCTTCTGAAGCGCAGGCAGGCATTGTGTCCCTTCCGGTGGCAGTTGCCAGCCTGCTTCTCGCTTTTCCACTCATCTCTGGTGTATATGGTTTCAAAACTAATAATAATAATAATAATAATAATAATAATAATAATAACAATATCTTGCACTGACGATACTCTATATAGCTGTCTGGAAAAAAACAGAATTAAGACAGGTGCTTTTCTTTTTCTTTTTTTTGGAACCTTCCTATACTTTTTTAGATTTATGGAAGTAAGCAAGCATATTCTTTTACGAGATCTTGCATTGTTAGTTTTACTGTAGCCTTAAACTGTCTGATCGCGGTCATAGCACAGGGAGGGTGCGGAAACTATCACTACTCCATTGGGACGCTCGGCCGCATGCCGGATAGACGGATGGATGTAATGAGCGTCCCCTATGGAACGGGGCGGTGAGTTGCACCACGAAGCTCTTGCTATTATTCTGCCTAATGTCCTACCTATGTTAAAAAAGAAAAGAAGAAAAAAGCCCCGATGAATTCCTGAACCCCTATTGTAAACTTTGTTTTTGTGCGCCTCCGTTGTTCATCGTTTCCCTACTTTTCTTCCACCAATCTGCCAATCGCCTCTGTTAGATATGGGGCTGTTTCCTGCGCCTACTTCGAGTTCCCCAGACCACATCGAATCGCAGCACAACTAATTGAGAAGCGCAGAAACGCGGAAAGCACATTCCAGAGCATTCCCTGATTCACCTCTCTCGAACTTCTTGCGACGGGCCGCAGCGTCCGAGTTGCTGCCGGCCCGTAATGACTGTACAACTGTTACTTGACTCTCACCTGTCTGTATATAATGTAAAATAAACCTTCCAAGTTTTTTTTTTCATCCCGAAGTCTGTCCTTCAACCCCTACAACTGGTTGGCACCGGTGAGATCGCCTCCGAATGCAACAGCTGGTGGCAGCGCTACGGATCAAACTTCGTCGTGAGAGATCCTAAGGAACCGGGGAGAGCGAAGAAGAAAGAGCCTTCGTCGAAAGAGGTCCGAAGAAACTGGGAGTAGCGAAGAAGAGCGAGCCTTCGACCCAGGGAGTCCGGAGGAACCGGGAACAGCGGACAAATTAACCGGATGGCAGGGTGCTGCAACCGTGGGTGAGCGCGTGGTTTTTTCCTTTTGATTCGCCAGACTCAAATGTTGTGTGTTCATTTTGATAGTTCTGGGAATCGGGAATTTGTTGCATTGTGTGTTTGCACAAATAATTTAGGAAAACAGTTCTAACCACCTGTCGGGGCAGCTGCCATAGATCTTAGAAGGTTGACGAGGTTAGACTTGTTGTTGGTGTGCGACGATTTGGGAGTTGAGGCGGACGAACAGATGAAAACGCCAGCTATCATAAAGGCAATTCAAGATAGTGGCAATGATGATGAAAGCATTGAGCTTGCTTGGGAGGTAATACAAGAACCACGGGTGCGTGAGCGTCGTGAACGTGAGCGAGAGCGTCGTGAACGTAAAAGTGAGCGTAAGCGTGAAGAACGCGAGAATGAACGGAAGCGTGAGCTTCAAGAGCTTACTCTTAGGTATGAGCGTCAAGAACGTCAGGCTGAGCATCAAGAACGTGAGAATGAACGCGAACGTGAGTAACAGGAGCGTAAGCGTGAGCGTGAGCAAAAATACGAGAGAGAGAAGGCAGCATTGATAAAAGAGCTACAATATCTTGATGAGTTAAAGGCACAGAGACAACGGCTGTCTGAAAATTCTGTAGGTAGTGCAAAGCAAGAGAATGAGGAAGTGCCTAGCGGATTTTCGCCAAAAACCGACGAGAAGCGTAGTGCCTGTGAGATTGGCTGCACTTTCATAGGTGAAGGGAAAAAGCTAGCTGCTAACGATGCCTTAGTGGCAACAGAGGCCGTTAAAGGCCGCAGAGAGAGCGACGAGGTGCTGTGCCAACAGATGACTGTAGAAAGAGCTAGGCCAGCTGCGAACAAATTGGCACAGTTACCGCGCGTGTGCATCGCTTGTAATGTTAGCGAGGTTGCTAGTGCAGAAAAGGGTACTGCTGACCCGACAGACGCGAGCACCCATGTAGAGCCAGATCTGCGTGCAGAAGTGAAGTGCGAGCTGAGCGATGCAGTTGAGAGTAGTTCTCGGGATGGCGAGCTGCGTAGCTCAAGAGAATACAACTGCATTGTTCAGGGATCGGTGCGGCTCTCCGCCAGTCTAGATAGCCTAGATAGGGATGGTTCAGTTATTAATCATTCGGACTGTGCGCGTGAGACAGCGATCGATACCGACGAGCTGTGTGCCGATGCACAGCGTGAGCTGGGCAATGTAGCAGAGGGCAGTTCGCAAGAGTGCGAGTTGTCTAACTCGAGTAAAGCCTGCTGCATTGTGCCAGAGTCGGTTGGGCTGTCCGCCAGTCGAGGCAAAGTGAGAGTAGATTTAAATGTAAATCACTCAGACTGTGCGGGTAAGAGACCGATCCGGGCCGACGAAATGTGTACCGGCCAGCACGAGGCACGAGAAGGCGACATGACAGCGAGTGCAAAGAGAAAGCGCCGTAAAAAGAAGCGCGGTAAAGACCGAAAGACGGTAACTAATGTAGCGCCGCCAAAGATGGCGAGAAACCCAAAAGGGCAGGGCGCGAGGAAAAAGGTGCGGTCCTCACGGACGATGTTGACGCATCCAAAACGTTCGAGTCACCGGTCAAAGGGGGACCGCGAAGCATGTTCTGCACGGACGCGGACAAAGGGCACGGGGCAGTTAAACTCCTCGTCGTTCCGTAGTTCTTTTCAAAGCTCAGCGTGCAGTGCGAAGAAGCGCAAGGTGGCAGGACGAGACCAGGTGGGGAGTAGTGACGCGGTCAATCGAGTTTGTGAGGAAAGCGGGGCGCCAGGACGCAAATTGGCAGGAGACCGTAACGTCTTGGGGGAGCTGATAGTGTGTCAGCCCTTTTGTTGTTCCTCGGTAGCCAGAGTAGCTTTCAAACCGCGGCCACCTCAGGTACGGCTCAAAGTATGAGTCAGACATAAGCGTTTGGAAAGGGAGGCCAAGAGCGCTTCCGTAGAAATAAAGTGTTTTGTTTTTTTATTTTGAGCATTGGAAAGTTTTCGCGAATTGAGACTAGGATTTCTTTCAATGTGTAAGGTTTGAGCTTTGTTTGTGTTTTCGTTTGAGAAGCTCCGAGATTTGAAAGATGAGGTTTGTGTAAACATGTAGTCTCGCCAGTGTTAGTTAATGAGTAAATAGGCTTTCTTTTTTTGTGTGTGAGTAACCTGTCGGTCAAGGTTATCGGTGAGGGGCCTATCAGAACGCGCGTGTGTTTTAGTTAACCCTTTTTTATGTGTTTTTTCATTTTCTAAGGTTAACCGCGTAGGTTTTCAGTAAGTGCATCATTTGCATTGAGAAGCGTTCTTAGTTCCTTTAGCGCGTGTCCTGTATGGACGGAAGGAAGCAGATTTATGACTGGGTTGCTCGTGTGTGTTGAGGGCAGCCGTATTCTGACTTCTCTGATAAGTATGCGTGGAACGAATTATTAAAAGACGCATTATTTTAAGGGTTCTGCGGAGTGTGTAAGTCCCGCAAGTTTAATTGTTCGTTTAAGTCACGTGTCCTGTAGGACTTTCAGGGAAGAAACGTGAGTAAGCGTAAATGAAAAGTTTGCCTACAACGCAAGTACCCGTTCTGGTTAGTGACGACAAGGCTAGTGCGCTTTTGATTACGTACTCGTGAGGTTGACCAGACTGTTCAGTGGCACCAATACGTGCGATAAGTAGGACACTGCGATAGATCGGAAACATGCTGTTCGTGTAGTTAGGCCACTTAAGTTATGTTCGGCTGTTTTCATTTGTTGTTTGCAACGTCAACGACCCTTTGTTTTGCAACAACAATAGTACTCTGGTCTTGTCGGCATTCGGGGAGAAATGAATAGCGGTTTGGAAGGGTGGTTGGAACTGCTTTGTCAAAATCGGGGAAATAACAGATCAGGGTTGATTTTGACTCAGTAATAGCCTGGCGAGTCAGGGGTGAAGAGCCTGCGCTTACGCATGGTGCAGCGCTGTGTTGTTTTGTTTGTTTGACGTATGTTCTCCAGGGCCCAGGATCCCGAAGTTCGTCAAACGAGGCTCGACACCAATACCCTGCAGGTTCTTTCAGCGTTCTTCATGGCCAGCGAATTGAGTTCACTGGCCATTCAGAACAACCGGGGCGAGGACGAGCTGTTAGATATGGGGCTGTTTCCTGCGCCTACTTCGAGTTCCCCAGACCACATCGAATCGCAGCGCAACTAATTGAGAAGCGCAGAAACGCGGAGAGCACATTCCAGAGCATTCCCTGATTCACCTCTCTCGAACTTCTTGAGACGGGCCGCAGCGTCCGAGTTGCTGCCGGCCCGTAATGACTGTACGACTGTTACTTGACTCTCACCTCTCTGTATATAATGTAAAATAAACCTTCCAAGTTTTTTTTCATCCCGAAGTCCGTTCTTCAACTCCTGCACCTCTTACTTATCTCCATTGCGGACACGTTTACTCTCCCTTTGCTCTCGCTGAACCCAAGGGCTTCAAGGAGGCCAGTGATTCCTAAATCGACCGCTGGACACATATCTTCACATTCTAATAAAACATGATCCATCGTTTCGCTAACTCTACCGCAGCAAGCACATACTTCTTCTTTCTTCTTGTGTCTCGCTTTATACGTGCGTGTTCTTAGGCAACCTGATCTCGCTTCGGAAAGAAATGAGCTTCCCTTTGAGTAATCATAACATTTTTCTATCCTGATTTCGTTTTTTTCCTCTTAAGTAGTTACTCATGGCATGTTTCTTTTCCATTGCTGCCAACCATGACCTTATGTCAGCCTCTCCGACTTTCCGCTTGACGTTCTTTGTTGCTGTGTTGCCCACCCTGCAGGCCACATACTTGCTGGTAAGCTTCCTAGTTCTTTTCCTCCACTGTGAATCAATGCTATATTGCTCTACAAATACCTGATAACTCTCCCAGCCCATTTACTTTCTTCCATATTCCTCAGTCTTTCTTCATAATTAATGTTACTGTGAGCTTCCCTCACTTCAAACCTAGTCCAGCCCATATCACCCTGCACAGGTTCATTTGTAGACTTTCCGTGAGCGCCCACTGCGAGGTGTACCACTGACCTTTGGTTGCCATCGAGTCCATATTGCACCCCTTAATTTAAGCAAACAACCACATTACAAAAGTAAGTCGTGGAACCGTTACACATTTCCACATACCCCGGAGCAGCTCGTACCTTTTGTATCTCCATAGCGCTCTGTGTTTTATTTTGGCCGCATTTCTCTTCCCCTTTACTGTTATTGTTTCTTTCCTGTGTTTACATAAATGTGTTGCCTTCGTTTATCCACATACCAAGGTAATTATATTCTTTTATCCGAGGTATTTTCTGGTCCTGTATTGTCACTGTCTGCTCACTGTTTTCATTTAATACCATAACATCTGATTTTGTAACACTAAAATTCATACCTAAATTCTCGCTTTCCTGTCCACAGATATTAGCAAGACGTTGCAAATCACTTTGATTGTTAGCTAGCAACACAATGTCGTCCGCACAAAATAAACCTGGAAGCTCCTGCTTTACTACTGTACCCGCCTGTTTGTATGAGAGATTAAACCCGATATTGCTTCCTTCTAGCGCCCTCTCCATTTTCACTATGTACCTCATAAACAGCAACGGGGATAAAGGGCAGTCCCGCCTCAGTCCCTTGTTGATATCAACTTTCTCCTCGCTCCTCATCCCTTCCCGTTCAACGCAAACGGTATTTTCTCGGTAAATCTCTCTCAAAAGCTGTAGACAATCGTCACCTAAGCCTTGCCCCTACAGAATATCCCACAAAATGTTGCGGTTTACGTTGTCATACGCTCCTGTAATCTCTAAAAAAGCCACATATAACGGTCTGCTTTCTACTCTTGATATTTCAATATACTGATGAAGACCAAATAAGTTATCATCCAAGCGCCTACCTACTCTGAAGCCATTCTGAAGTTCTCCCAAAATGCCATTATTCTCTGCCCATGCTTGAAGCTTTACTTTGATTGCCTGCATTGCTAGCCTGTATATTACCGATATAATGGTACAAATTAAGTTAATTCTACTTTGTCGCCAACTGTCTGGTATTCTTCTATCTTTTAAAAATTTTTCTACTGCGTTCACCAGAGCTTCCTTAGTTTTTGGTCCTAGTTCATTAATCAGCCTAACGGCAACCTCGGCTAGCCCTGTGGCTGTGCGATTAAGAATTTTCTTTTCCGCTTTCTTCCAGTTGAAATTTGTAAGCACCAGGTCCTTTTCTATCTGGTTCTCTTTCATGCTCTTTTTTTCTTCAAATACAACTCCTCATTGCCTTGGAAAGATTCAGCTGTTATTTTTCGGGTGTAATTTAATGCCGCTTCCCCATGCAGTTTGTTTCCATGTTCGTCTAGGATATGTTGTTGTATTGTTGTTGACTTCCTGCCTAATAAGCTTATGTGGTTCCAAAGTATTCTAGGTGCGGCCTTCTTTTTCTCACCTATTTTTGACACCCAACGTGAACTTCCACCTTTTATCTTTGCTTGCACCAGTATTTGAACCGTAGACTTTTTCGCACGGTATATTTCCCATTTACTGGCTACTTCATCCTGCGGCAACTGCGCGTTCTTTGCCTGCCTGTGTTCTCGGGATGCTTTCTGTCGTTCAGCGATCACTTCTCGTATCTCCCTGTTCCGCCAGCTTTTCGGTTACTTTTTTCCTTTCCAACGAACGTGTAGTTTCGCTTTCCGTATTTCTGTCGGCGATGCCGATACGCTGCGGCAGCGCCACTTCCATCCCTAGCGGCTGCAGGATATCCAACTAGAAACAATTAACAAACAAAAGAATCACTTATGACGTCATTGGTGATCTCAGAAGGTAGAGAGCGAGGGCGCGCAGTCGGGAGGAGGAGGGTTGAAGCGGAAGCCCCCCTTTCACCCTTCGCATGCAAGAGGGATATGTTCGTGCTTTCTTGCACACTTTCTTGCTGGCCGCGCAGCAACATTGGCCAAATCGCGGAGCAGGACCCGCTGAAGTGTGCCGTCTTTATGAAGATTAAGAATTTTCTTTTCCGCTTTCTTCCAGTTGAAATTTGTCAGCACCAGCTCCTTTTCTATCTGGTTCTCTTTCATGCTCTTTTTTTCTTCAAATACAACTCCTCATTGCCTTGGAAAGATTCAGCTGTTATTTTTCGGGTGTAATTTAATGCCGCTTCCCCATGCAGTTTGTTTCCATGTTCGTCTAGGATATGTTGTTGTATTGTTGTTGACTTCCTGCCTAATAAGCTTATGTGGTTCCAAAGTATTCTAGGTGCGGCCTTCTTTTTCTCACCTATTTTTGACACCCAACGTGAACTTCCACCTTTTATCTTTGCTTGCACCAGTATTTGAACCGTAGACTTTTTCGCACGGTATATTTCCCATTTACTGGCTACTTCATCCTGCGGCAACTGCGCGTTCTTTGCCTGCCTGTGTTCTCGGGATGCTTTCTGTCGTTCAGCGATCACTTCTCGTATCTCCCTGTTCCGCCAGCTTTTCGGTTACTTTTTTCCTTTCCAACGAACGTGTAGTTTCGCTTTCCGTATTTCTGTCGGCGATGCCGATACGCTGCGGCAGCGCCACTTCCATCCCTAGCGGCTGCAGGATATCCAACTAGAAACAATTAACAAACAAAAGAATCACTTATGACGTCATTGGTGATCTCAGAAGGTAGAGAGCGAGGGCGCGCAGTCGGGAGGAGGAGGGTTGAAGCGGAAGCCCCCCTTTCACCCTTCGCATGCAAGAGGGATATGTTCGTGCTTTCTTGCACACTTTCTTGCTGGCCGCGCAGCAACATTGGCCAAATCGCGGAGCAGGACCCGCTGAAGTGTGCCGTCTTTATGAAGCACTTTTTCTGCCGCGCATACCTTGCAAGCTTTTGTCGATTCTTTAAAGCAGTGAGACATCGGTCTTACACGCCAGCGCTAAGCAATTATAAGAAATATTTATATAGGAAACCATCGCTAACTACCAATATTCGCTGTTAAAATGTAAACATTTCGTCATTTCGAGAAAGTAGTCGCTTTGAAATTTCTAACTTGTGCTTAATTCTATGGCTGCAGTTCAACTAGCCCACAGAGATAGTGGGGGCTAGCATGAAGAAAATAACTTCCTGGCACCAACATTCGTTAATTTTGTTCGCGTGTTGTGAAGTGAATGAAGTAAAGCTGGCCCATTTCGCAGTCAGCGAAAACTCAACACCAATGAAAAATGAACATTTTTGTGTTTATTCACACATTGTGTACTGGAAAAACACTGACCTCCACGCAGTGCGAAATTGTCACTCTGCAGAAAAATTCAGAGAAAATACACAACTTAAACTTTCTTCAGTGCAATCAGGGGTGCATCAAAACGCAAGAAGGAATTAAGTGCGTGCATCGTTTCGCCGTCATTGCTCTTGAAATATGTGCATTTATTTTACTTTGGCCTTGGCTGTTCATGTCCACAAAGAGTGAACAAACTGTATAGCCCCAAAAACACGGCACTAAAGCTCGTCATTGCAAGTATTTCACTGGTACCGGATGGGCTGCCGTCATGACAAACGAGTCGAGCAACACTGCTCGCATGTCAACTCGCTCAGGTTGGCATAGAACTGGTTTACTCATGAAAAATGTATACCTGCTCAGAAAATAGAGCGAAATACTTGATTAGGAAATTCAGTCATTAGGAATTTCAGTCATTAGGAAAGCTGAAAAGCTGCTCAGAACTGGAAATCCCGGTGTTAGAACACCACAGAGCCGCACAAGACATGCGATCCGCCGATTTAGCCATCTTCGTCTAATGCTTGGTAGACCTTCCTCCGTTCCTTGCGCGCCTGATCAAGTTTTTCTGTCTTATATTTTCCATCTTCATACTTGGCACGGCGACCGAAGCTGAGCAAGTCGAAGCTGAGCATATCGCTGAGCAAGTGACAAGTGTGAGCAGAGGGATGCTGGACAGACGCACCAAGTCAACCACTTCCCACGCTTCGCTCGATTTAAAGTTCACAAGAGAAATAAAAAATAACTAAATAATAAGAACAGTTGTTTGCCGTTCACTCAAATTTTCTTAGTTTCTAAAACCTTATTAATCACAAGGAATGTGAACATCCACACCTTCTTTATTTCGTTCCACGAGATCTTAGGATATCCGGCAACCGCTAGGAGCCCGCATGTTCCTTGAAACCGACACTATCATCCCCCTTCCAAGGGTTGGCCCAGGTGTCTATAGAAAGACTGGTCATTTAGTCGTCTATGAGTCTCCCTAGGGTCAGTGCGTTTGTCCACTATGATGACTACACCATCCTTATCAGCGGGTTTAATGATTATGTCACCATGGCTAGCCAACAATTTATTTTATTCTTGCACCCTATCACTGATGTTATGACGACCGAACGGCAATTGTTTGTGCTATATATATATATATATATATATATATATATATATATATATATATATATATATATATATATATGTATACATATGTATATATATATCGCGTCGTTATCATTTTTTGAAGCTATACGAAAGGAGCCAGCGTGATTCTTTCGTCATGTGTATATGCAACGGTGCACAAAAATATATGATACTTAGCATTTTGCATTTGGGTCCTGCGAACTAAACTGCTCAGAAGGTTGGCGCTGCGTTATGCCAGATCGCTAATTTAGGAAACAGTCTGTTGAACTCAAATGCCATCGTACTTTACCCACACCACATAGCCCATCTACTGAGTACGTAATTTGCGTATTCCAAGAATGTATGAAAAGTAATGTCAACCAGTAGTGCGAATACATGCGCTGGTGAGAGAAATTTTAATGATGGTTGGGGAGGTTGGTCGAGCAAAATGTTTGGTATGCTACAACAGGTTTAATGTATAACATTATATCAATGGACAAGTAAAAGGAAGAACACACCCCCATGTGCTCGCACAAACACTCAGAAACGGGCAGCATCAAATGAACAAAGATGAAAGTCGAGCTCTATGGCGCCGCTGTCATGTAGAAGAAACGTGTGCTGCAGGAGACGCGCAAATATTTGCAGGCAGCCAAGTATTTGTATTTGGGAAATCATAAATAAATGTCCCTGTCGATTCAGAGGGATCATCAGAGAAATGTGATTTCGGACACAAAAGCAAAAAGTGCGGAAAGACGAAGCCATACACTCAATACCGACACTGTATGCGGCGTAGCCGAGTGCAACACGAACACGGAACGCAGTGAAAGAGAAAACGACCGCAACCTAGACCACTGTATCCTACATGGGCGTCGTGCGAAACACTGCTGCGCAAAAAAATGGAGTGGATAGTACACAGTGATGCCCAAAATGAGTAGCAGGAAGGCAAGAGGAACCCGGAATAAGCCCAACTTCAAGAGAAGAAACACGCCAATAAACCGACACCGAGCTCCACCAAGATTACTGAGAACCTACCAAGCAGTTATACGCAAAGGACGGACGATGTAAACAAGTATGGACAGCCCGCAGGAAGTGCTCTCCAGATGGAAAGCGCGAGCACCCACGTAATACATGTAAAAAAAGGTAACTATAGAGAGATGCTATTCATGCCTTGTGGGACACGGAAGCGCGTCGAAATATAGAACAACTTATGCGGGGATGCACACGATACCACACATCTCTCCTGAGCATACAGAGGAACAGTCCAGACGTACACGCACATTGGACACAAGCTCGGGTGTTATAGTGGAAGGTACGCTGCTCACGTAAACATATTGGCGAGAGAAAACGCAATGATGCGAAAACGTTATCAGAGCAAAGCGCAGTTGTATCCCATATATCAGTCCTCCTCAAAAAAGCCAGAAATACTTGCCTGAATATATTACTCACTTATTTAGCAGTGTATCAAACATTACAGGACAACTTTCATAACGTCAGTTTCTTTGCTCAATAAAGCATGATTCTTGCTTCCTTTCAATCCGCTACTGCCCGAGTGGTCAGTACCGCTCATTGTAGGTATATGTGGGCATACTTCACCCGAACCATTCGTTGCTTTCTGTATAAGTAACTGTGGCACGAGTGTTTGTATGTGTGTGTGCTTTTTTCTCACATTATTTAGTCGTTCAAATCACAGTTTTTTACTTACTACTGTGCTTACGGCTCCTTCTGTTTGCTGCACTTCTTATTCAGTCGTATCCAAAACATATTTATTAGAATGATTATGTATGTCACTAGACTTGCAGAAGAAAACAGAAAACTATCGCAGGATGCAGAGCAGGGTTGCCAGATTGGCCTATTAATAGCCAAATTGGCTACTTTTTATGCGGGTTGGCGTCGGAAATTCCGATTTGGCTACATGGCTATATTTGGCCTATTTGTGTCTTAAGGACTTCCGAGTCCCGAGGACCACGTCCGCACTGACAAAGCTCGGCTACGCCGGTTTACGAAAAGCCAAAGCTCATTGCTGCTACTAAGACAGGTAGTTAATCTCGAAGGCTGTGTTTTTAAGCAATGTCGGCGCTGGGAGGATGGCGTTAAATCATGACTGCCATGTTTATACTCTCTTCTTCTTGTTTTGGGTAACGCGCCATCGGCTGCCTGCTGACGCATGATTCAGTAAGAAAAGCAATGGGGCTGATAGCTGTCGAGTACGTGTTCAGTGCCGCATGCTATACAGCCAGCTATTACGCGGACTTACACAACAGCTCAAGTGTACGTACGCCATGTCGTGGCGCGTCATTTTCAACCGTGGTGCTTCAACGTTGGCTTCAATGTTTATCAAGGGTTCCTCGAAGCCTATTTCATGGTTTTTCCGCAAATCACCGTGTTATTTATTTACACAGTAACTTCACGAAAAAATCCGCAAGTCATTTCAAACGAGAAGCGCGATGGTTCGAGTATTTATACATCGTGCGCGTCGCTCTCGTGTACAGCGCGGGAACGGCGACCGCCGGGCCGCTCCGCCGCCAGCCAGCGACGTCTAACGGTAGCTGCTGGACTCGAGATAAGAGGTGTCCGGGCACGCAGCGGCCGACGCATATAATCTCGCGCCCAGCCACTACCGTTGGACGTCGCTGGCTGGCTGCGGAGCGCCCCGGCGGATGCCGTTACCACGCTGTACACAAGAGTGACGCGCACTGTACGTGCTCAGCGAACCGCAGTAGTCTCAACTGTCGACACCAAAACGAAATGTTCTGCTCTCACCAAGCACCGCCAAGTTGTGGGCTAGCATCAGGAGCGCAAAAAACGTAGCCAGAAATCTAACGTTACCCCCGCTTTCTGAGCTTGCTTTGTCCCTACTTGCGCAGCCTCTTTCGAAGTCGAAAGCGTGTTGTTCAGCCTAGATTCGTTGACAGAGTGATCTGAGAAACTTCATGCCGGATGAGGCACCGCCTTAAGAGAGAGAGAAAATACAGAGGAAGGCAGGGAGGTTAACCAGAGGTAGTTCCGGTTGGCTACCCTGCACGGTGGGAGGGGTTAAGGGGAATAAAAAGAGAAAGAGAGTAGAAGGGGGAGATAGAGACAAAGCGAGACGAGCGCTAACAAAGCGCGTACACTATAGAGCGGGAGTGGGCGGCGTTCTCAGTCTATCGTCTTCTCAGTCGTAGACCGCAGGAACCTTAATAACGCGAGTAAGGCCTTCAACGCGGATGTTCTTTCAGAGCACTGACCTAAAGCTTTCAGTTGCGATAGTGGACGATTGTCCAACTGGTCCGGGACGCTGCACATCACTTGTCTCTGGTCGCTATATCATGGGCAGACACAGATAATATGTGTAAGCGTCTCTTCGCTGTTGCATGTGTCGCACGTGACTGCCATTCCTCTGGCTTAAAATCTTTCCAGCAGTCCCCACCCTCTGCCTTAAGTTAGGCCTGGCAGAGAGTGCGGACTGCTGCAAATATTTTAAGCCAGAGGAACAGTTTCTGTCGCGTCTCAACTCTGCAGTTTTGTATGGTCCAAGTGGCAGTTGGAGTTAACTCAAACGAGGCTAGATTGTATATTTAATTCATTTGCGTAAATCCCCAGTGTGAGAAGAATCAACTGGGACTCTACGCAATGTCTTTTTTGTTTTGTTTTATCTAAGCAGCTTTGTATTACGTGAAATTTGCGATTGTTTCATGATACTTTTTGAACGTTGCAGATTATTGCAATGATAAGCTCTGTAAATATATGAAAACGATGTTCGCCCACAAGGAAGATGGCAATTCAGTTCCTCAGCAAAGGTCGGGGAGTGATTGCCTTGCCATCGTCAGGTTGAGAACTCGTCGATTTTCATACCGCACTTCTGCGGCAATGTTTTCGCTTTAAACTATGTGCCTACGAGTAATTGCGATTATGGCTTACATTTTTTACACACATACTTTATGACCATTGTAATTCCTCTTTGTTCGTCTTACTATTGTACTTCGCTCGTATTTTCGAGCTGTGACGAAAAGAAATAACTGCGTTCTACATACATAATAGGTGTTTGTGGTACTGTTACGCCCATATTTTATTATTTTTGCCCATATCGCAGTGGTGGTTGGGCAACGAGTTCTTGCCAGTTTGCAAAGGTATATACAGGGCGTCCCCGCTAACTTGGACCAAGATTTTGAAAAAAACATAGGTGTTCTTCAGAACAGAAATCGCGTGGATGTTGTTAGCATTTATCTAAGCTTACAGTACAATTTTTTCGCTCGTCTTTTTTTGAGTAATTAGCCGAGATAGATTATTTAACTTTTAAAATATAGCTTGAAACATTCAGGCGTCAATAGGAAAGTTGCAGAGCTTCACAAATAGTGCCCAACCTAGGTATTTCCAACAAGATAGACTTAGCGTGGCCGTTTTTATTAGGGAAATACGAAAGACCCCGGAGTTTAAAAAAGGCCACGTGACAGCGCGCTATGTGCGCCCGAATGCGTAGCGATTACAGTGTGCTCATGAGTGATTTGTAAAAACATCGCCAGCGCCGCGCCTTCCCTTCACTTACGAGAAAGGGCTTAAATCTTTGCTCGGCTCTGACATTACCGGCAGCGGCTGGCGACGGCTCTCCGAAAAAGCTCTTCGTAAGCAGCGCTTGCGCCTGTCGCCGAAAACGCGCCATCATCAGCCGTTTATTCCGATATGATGAGACGAGCAATCTTTTTCCAGCGTTCAAGCATACAGAAAGAAATTTGAACAAGATCGGACACTCCCATAGAGCCCAACGGCCGAATTGACTGCAGCTCACCAAGCGGATGGTATTGACTCCTTCCTGTTTCGGTTTTGGGCGCGCGCGTTTTGAACGCCAGTTGGTACACGCCACGCCGGCTCCGCTGATCAGCGCGGTATTTTTTTTAATTTTGTACACGTCTTCCTCGACAGTCAATCATTAAGCTTCCCCATAGCGGATGATGCGTATTGAAGTTGCCGGTAATAATCCATGGTCCAGGTGTCGCTGTTAAAATTGCACTTAGTCTTGCGCTGTCAAATCGATTCGAACGTGCAATGTAGGCACCTACGAGCGTGAGTGCGACGTTGTTGCATTTTATAGGCAAACATACGTACTGATTGTCGTCATCAGGGGCCACTGGGTGTAAAACATACGTGAAATCGCACCTGATGTAAACGATGACGTTGCTGCTGTCGCTACAGGCGGCAGACATGAAAACTTCATATCCTGATAGGCGGATGGCACTCTCAATGTTTGGTTCACGAATGACGATTATTGGAAATTTATTCTTGAAAACAAACGGACGAAAGTCCGAAATGCGGGATTTAATGCCTGTGACATTCCATTGGAATATAGACACTTCCTTGACCTCTTTAAGGAATGAATGTAGAGGAGCAGCCATGGTGCTTCTCAAGACCGGAGAGTACCGGATTCAAGGCATCCAGTATTTGAAGTGCGCCTCGAGCCGCCGGAGTGTGTATGGCGGTCAGTAGTACTCGTAGCGTGTTCATAAGAACCCTTATCATGGTAACAACCTATTTGTCGTCGTCACTTTTGAATCACTTTTGCTATCTGCAGCCAGCAAAAGCATGGCCTTCGAAATCGGAAAATGTTATCCCTATAGAATGCCGCCGTCGCTGACTTCGGTCCCCTGTCTTAAAGCCCGTGAATTACGCATTTCGCTCCTCCCCATGCTACCTGCGCCGTCACTTCATTTTAAATAACTTCCTGCTGTCTTTAACATCAACTGTATAGCCTCAGACATCGTTGACGCGATCTCCGAGGGGCATATGTGCAGTGTGCGACGTTTCAGTGCACGTTGCAAGTGTCAGACGGAAAGCATCAAATCTGCTCGTGTGGCGCAGCTTGCATCCCTGTCGTCCGTATCGTGCTTTCGTGTTAGTGTGTTTAATGTGGGCGGGTTGCAGAGGGCACCTCTTCTTGATCGTGTGACCCACGAAGATTCCTCGAAAAAACCACATGTCTCGGCAGCGTGCATTTGCTGCCAGAAGGTGAAGCATGATTCGGCGAGCGTGCTATATACATCTTGTCGATCCACTGGAGGATCTAGCCGTGGCAACGGCGGCCACTCCTCGCATGAGGCAATGATATTGGAGACTTTCTGCTGAGGAACCTCATTGCTACTATTGCTAGCTGTATGCGGAAATTTGTGGATTGTCAGTGGACGCGGTGCATCCTGAGCAATTGCAGTGGGTTTCCTAGATCTCCAGCGACGTGAACGTCGACGTCGCATTTTAGCGGCAGCCTCCCTGTGCGAGGAACCATCCCTGACCATTTTTCTCAAGACTTTCACCTCATTTTTCACATGTGGGCAATTCTTTGAAGTTGTGTCGTGAGAGCCTTGACAATTGGCGCACTTTTGGATTTCTGCACGACAGGCATCGGAGCTGCGCGACCCAGAGCATCGTGAGCACACGGCAGCATTTGTGCAAAGCGCACTAATGTGCCCTATCCTTTGACACTTCCAGCACTGAAGCGGCTTTGGCACAAGGGGGGAGGAAAAGAGATAAGAAGAAGGCAGGGAGGTTAACCAGAATCACGTCCGGTTGGCTACCCTACACCGGGGGAACGGGAAAGGGGGAAAACAAAGATAACAGGGAGAGAGAGGAGGGAAGGAAAGAAGGAAATTGCAGTGAGTTCGCTGACGTGTGTGGACTTACAGAAATTGCATTAATAGTCACAAATGGTCGCACAAGCCCGTCGTCCTTAAGAAGCACAAAAGTGCCTTCACCGCTTTATGGGCCGACGGGCGATGGGGGCAGTGTTCCAGCAGCACCTGCACAGAAAGCGGCCGATTGTCCAGTTTTTGAAAAGCTTTGGCAAGTTCTTGTCTCTCAGGGGTGTATCGTGGACAGTGGCACAGCAGGTGGTCGATGTTTTCTTCCGTGCCACAGACCTCGCATGCTCCACTGTCAGTCACTCCAATTATTGTAGAGTATGCCTTTGTGAAGGCAACTCCTAACCAAAGGCGACAGAGAAGCGTAGCTTGACGTCGAGGAAGCCCGAGTGGAGGCCGGAGTTGCAGGGAGGGGTTTAGTCGATGCAGTCGTGTAAGTCGTAAGTTTGGCGAGTTCCACTCGGTCAGTGTGAGACTGCGTGCCAAGTGTCAAAGCTGCCTAGCGGTGTCTGTCCTCGAAAGCGGAATTGGAACGCTCTGCTCTTCATAATGTGCTGTACGAGCAGCGTTATCGGCGGAATCATTGCCACTGATTCCACAATGGCCAGGTACCCATTGAAAAACGACCTCGTGACCTTTTTGTTGGACATGATGGTAAAGTTTCGCGATTTCGTATGTCAGTTGGTCATGACATCTGTGTCGAAGAACTGACTGCGTGCACTGTAATGCCGGTTTTGAGTCACAGAACAAAGCCCATTTTCTAGCTCTTTCAGATTCAATGAATCCCAGTGCTCGACGCAGGGCCGTTAGTTCTGCCGCCGTTGAGGTCGTGACATGCGATGTCTTGAAGCGCAGTGTCATTCCTCGCGTTGGTACCACCACGGCACCACCGGAACTGCACGACGTAGTTGATCCATCGGTATAAATGTGGACGTGGTTGCTGTACTTTTCATGCAGAAGAAGTAAGCTCAGCTGTTTTAGAGCAGGGGCAGGTAGATCTGTCTTCTGTAGTCCTGGAATCATTAGATGTACTTGTGGACGGCTCAAACACCACGGAGGAAACGCTGGCTCGGCTGCAGGTGCGTACCCTGAAGTAAACGACGCACGATGTGCACTGACAATGCCGCTAAATGTCGAGCAGGGCCTTGCAGCAGTGAGGCTCGCCAAGTGGTGGGAAGGGGTCCTTGCATAATGCCTGAGATGCATGCGCATTGTCTCAACGGTAATGTGCGTCTTGATTGGGTAATCCTGCGCAAGGGCAATGGTTTCAGCCGTTGATGCACTGCGTGGTAAGCCAAGACATATCGTAAGGGCTTGGGCTTGAATACTCTGTATCGTACGCAGGTTAGACTTGCAGGTGTTGGATATTGCAGGCAGGCTGTATCGCAGGAATCCAATGAATAACGCCATGTACAGCTGTAACTTAGCGTGTACAGATACTCCCCAACTTTTTCCTGCAAGGAACCTGAACAGGTTACAGATAGCAGTCAGCCGCTTTTTCACGTAATTAACGTGCGGAGTCCAAGACAGGTCTCTGTCAATTACGACTCCCAAGAATCTGTGACTTCTGCTGTATGGTATAAGTTGTCCGTTAATAGATACGCCGTAACCAGACATTGGCTTCCTCGTGAATGCCACCATTGCGCACTTTCCACATGAAATTTCAAGTCCTTGTTCACGAAGGTAGCAAGATGTCATTGTGGCAGCCTTCTGAAGCCGAGCGCGAAGCTGAAGTCGTGTCGCACCTGATGCCCAAATTCAGATGTCCACATAGATGGAAAGCTGTATGGTGCTTGGCAGGTTGTCAACTAATCCACAGAGAGGGAGATTGAAAAGAATCGGGCTAAGCACTCCGCCTTGAGGGACTCCTCGGCTACCGTAATGCTCGGATGTCGGGCCATTTTCTGTGTCTACATAGAATGGTCTCTTCTGTAAGTAGTTGCACACCCACATATACATCTTACCACCAAGTCCGACGGCTTCTAACGTGCTAAGGATGGCTTCATGGGTAACATTATCATAAGCCCCTTTAACGTCTAGAAACAGAGCAGCAGATAGTCGCTTACAGGCCTTTTGGTGTTGCACAAATGTTGTCAAGCCAACAACGTTGTCTGTTGACGAACGGCCACGTCTGAATCCGGCCATAGCATCCGGGTAGATTTCATAGTTCTCTAAGTATCATTCCAGACGTGTTAAAATCATTCTTTCCATTGTTTTGCCGACACAGCTGGCAAGTGCTATCGGACGGTATGAGGAAATGTCCAAAGGCGACTTGCCAGCTTTCAGAAGTGGAATGAGGCGAGTTGACTTCCATTCTTGCGGAACCGTACCCGTCTACCAGGAGTCGTTGTACAGGAGCAAGAGTGTCTTCCGAGCTTGGCCTCCTAGATTACACAGGGCACGGTATGTAATGCCGTCAGGTCCTGGCGCTGAAGAACGCCTGCACAAAGCCAGCGCAGCTTCTAATTCTTCTATAGAAAAAGGGCATTCCATGCGGGGATCACGTGAGAACGGTGGGTGGTCGAGCGTTCCCGTACCCATTCCATTGGAATTTGCTTCGCCAGCAATCTTTCTGCAGAAAGATTCAGTGACATCAATATCTCTACATTGTAGATGCAGTGCCAGATATTTAAATGGGTGGCGCTGACTAAACGTTGTGCGAAGGCCACGAACAGTCCTCCATATAAGCGACAAAGGTTTTCGCGGATCCAGGGACTCGCAAAAGGATACCCATTGTCGCGAAGCCAGCTTGTTCATGTGACGCTGTATTTTCTTTTGTGTTCGTCTAGCCAATCTCAAATCATAATTGGACTTCGTGCGTCTATATCTTCGCTCCGCACGACGGCGAATTGCTCGAAGTTTCGCTAGTTCGATGTCGAAATCGGTGCGGGAAGAACTCTTTGAAAGGAAATGCGTGGTTGTTTGTATGGCATCCTTTATCGCGCCCTGTAGGTTATAGGAGGTGTCGTCACGACAACAGTCTTCCATTATTATTTTGTATTTAGGCCAATCGGTGCACTGGATGGTTATGGAGGATTTGGAGCTAGTCAAACCTTCGATCTTCAAATAGGTTGGGATGTGGTCGCTACCCCGCGTTTCTAAATCCGAAAACCAGTGCACTCTTCTCGAAAGCGAACGTGAAACGAAGGTAAGGTCCAAGCAACTACTATACGCTGATCCACGCAGATAAGTAGGGCTACCATCGTTTGACAGGCAACATTCCAGTTCATAGGCAAAGGACACAAACGTTCTGCCTCTAGAGTTCACTTTGGAGCTTCCCCATAGGTAATGGTGGGCGTTAAAGTCCCGAGTGAGCACCCACGGCTGTGGAGTCGATGTCAAAATTCCCCGTAAGCGCTCACAATCTAGACGGCTTGTTGGAGATAAATAGGCTCCAAGAATTGTGAACGTCAGCTTTTTCTTCTTCACTATTAAGCAAACGTATTGATTTGCTTCGTCAGGAGGCACTGTGTGATGTACATAAGTCAAGTCACGGCGTATAAACACAACGACCTTGCTGCACTCTCCGTGGGCAGAGGACATAAAGCACTCATACCCGGACAGTCTGATGGGAGCTGACAGGTTGGGCTCGCAAATCACGATAATGGGAAATTGGTGCGTAAATACAAACTGTCTGAAGTCGGACATGCGTGACTTAAGCCCTCTGGCGTTCCACTGAAAGACAGATGCATTCTTGACCTCCTCTTGAAACGACGGCAATTTTCTGGCCATGGTTTTACCCTAGAGCCGCGAGAACCGGACTCAAGGTGTCCAGCACCTGCAGTGCGCTCTGTGTCGACGGGGTTTTCATGCTGCTCAGTAGAATGCGCATGGCGTCCATAAGTGACTTCAGCATCACTATGACTTGGCGATCCTCAGTCGTTGTCGCATCCTCGGTTCGTGAGGTCATTGAGGGCGGCGTAATTTGATGTGACTCCGGTGCAGGTTGTGCTCGTGGAAGTGTTGGCCACTCTTCAGGAGGTGCGAGTCTTGCCCCTTTCTTCGTTTTCGCAGTGTCTGTCTTTGTGGAAGTCGGCGTTGATACGGTAGCCGCTTTGCCGGAAGATGATGGTGTATATCTTTCAGTAGATGTTACTCTTCGTGATGCTCTTCGATGGCGATGTCGTCGTCGCCTGAGAGTAGCGGCAGCCTCTCTGTGTGTTGAATGGTCCCGTACCATACGTTTGAGCACTGCTCGCTCATTCCTCACCCGCTGGCAATCATTAGATGAGGCCTCATGAGTACCATGGCAGTTAGGGCACTTCAACACAGTTGCGCGGCAGGTATCTGCTGAATGAGATTCAGCGCACCGTGGGCACACGAGGTTATTCCTACAGACACCTTTTACGTGTCCCATCTTGCAGCATTTGTAGCACTGCAGGGGCTTCGGTACGTATGGGCGGACTAGATGGCGGACGTGGCCAACTTTGACGTCTGAGGGAAGGCTGTCTCCCTCAAACCACAGCTTCAGGCAACGTGTGTTGCCAAGTCTTGTGATGTCCGTGATAAGAGTGCCTTCTGTAGTTAGCTTTTTTATTATAGGTAAGTCGTTGGTTGGTATAAAAATATCGACATCATAAATGACGCCGACAGTGCCATTGCAGCCTGTAGGTATCATGGATCGAACTTGTACTTTGTCGATCTCCGTTACGTGCCGTAGGCTTTGCAGTGCACTACGGTGTAGAACATCTACTGCTAGGACATTCTTCCGTGAGTTTATTTTCTCGTCCTTTATCTCGTTTGGCGCGATTCCCTCAAGAAACGCGGAAAGGACTTGCCTGTTTAGGAGTCGCAGATTGGACACTGGGTCCACAGGCATGAAGAGCATGGTGTACGGCCAGCGCTGTGGTGTTGTCTTCTCGGTGGAGACACTTGGCGACGATGACCTCCGTAGCAGTCTTCTTTTTGTGGTTCGGCTCATGACAAGTGTGAAATCGTCGTCCGACGAGTCGACGCTGTCCAAGTACAACTCGGCTGACTCGCTGTCCGTGTCACTTGACGTATTTCCACGTTTCCTGGACGCGACACCACGTGATGGCTTGACTCGAGGAAGGTCTTCGAGGGCTTCTTCATCCATTGCCGCAACAAGGGAGTGGCAGCTCCAAGAGTTTGGAAATAAACAAAGCGAGACAAAGGTACAAGCGTTCTATGATAGAAACACTTCTTCGTTGTCCCTCGCGGAAAAAAAAAGGCCGTACAATGTGTCGGATGTGACCGACCTTGACGTGTGGCGGTAGGCTGTCTCCTTTGAAAGTTAATTTGACACACTGCGTGTTTCCCAGGCGACGGGATTGCAATAGGGCAATTCCCTCTGTCACCGGCTTGATGAGTATATGCAGGTCAGCATCGCTTATGGAATTATCTACGTCATACACAACGCCGGCCATAGAGTCATTATCGTTTTGTTTATAGCAGCGTACGTTGATGCTATCCAGCACCTTAACGTTGCTCATAATGTCTAGCGTGCTGCGGTTTGTAACATCTATAGCGAGTATGTTCTTACGGGCGTTGATCCTTACATCTTTGATCTGAGCCGGAACAAGTGCGTCGAGGAACACAAATGTGGCTTGGCGGTTGAACCGGTTTAGATTGTCGCTAGCAGTCACAGGCACAAATAAAATTGTGAGGTCTGATGGCTTTCGCGTCGGGATCAGAGTTGCCTTACTTCTGGAAGGAGATGTCCTGACGAGTCTTCTCTTTGCTTTGTGCTTCGCTACGGGCGCGAAGTCGCTGTCATCCGAGGTTTCCTCATTGGTCCCTGAGTAGATCACAGTGTCCTCGCTGTCGGTGTCACTCGGGCGACTAGACCGTTTTCTGGGTGCGGCCGCTCTTGACGTAGAAGGACCAGGAACCCCTCCAGGTGACTCCGCGTCCATCACCGTAGTTAAGGGAGCGGCGTCTCCCACAAAGTAGCTTCAAATTCGCAGTGAGAAAAAGGCAGCGTTCCATACAGGGCCGCCTAACTAAAACTCACGCCTGTACTACAAAGAAAAATTTGCTGTCTGTATTCAGTAGCATGCTCCGAAGTGCCACAACATCGATTTTCAGTTGCGATTGGTATTCTAACTTCGAAAAAAGTCCTAAATGAATCGCGGACCCGGGACGCTGTATGGGCTCTTACTGCCGATTTCGATAGCCGTTTCTTGTTCTTCACGCGATGGATATGGAACGTTTTCTTAGTTCAGTGATGCCTTTCATTCAACACCTCTGTCTAGTCATATATCTTCCTCAGAGAAGCGCAGGCTAGTGCTGGGAGCCTTCGGCGATAGCACGTATACCTGTGTTTATGACACATCACATCGGCGGTCATCGCTTCTTGTACTTGCTCTGCAGACATGAAAAATATGTTTATTTAAGAACACCGATGCGAAATATAGAGTGATTTATCCTTGTAAGACTTCTTGATTCCTGAGCCTAGACGCGCCGATAACGTGAAGACGGACTCGGCGGATACGCTAGGCCTAAGCTTCGGTGGAGACCGATATCCGAGCGGGTACCTGGCGAAATCTAAACTGTGCGTAGTTGAGCTTCATAACTTTTTTTAGTACAATAGGGAAAGTGGAAGCGCACGAATCACCTCAGCTTTGTTATCGGTGCGATAATATCAGTCAGCGGTAGGCTTCGAACTCGGGGTCCGTTCGCGCGCGTCTGAACGACTTCTGCATTTAATGTCCACTACACAACACTGCGACAACGGCGACAACTCCCAGTCATATGTTACGTGCGAACTAGTAAAAAACGCCGCGTCCTCTGCGTTTGTGTGGTTTCGTTCAAGAATTTACCTATCCGCCCAGTCAAAAGGGAAAACGAAAAAAAAAAACGAAAGTGATCTTCAGTGTCAAATGTCCATGAATAAACAGGACAGCTCACACACCTTTATTCGAAGCTGCGACATGAAATAGGGTTTTATGACCCCAAGATATAGCGTTATTTAGAACAAGAGACTAGTATCAAGCGATGAAATTGTATAAAGCATTTTATATTGAGCAGCGCTCGTCCTTGCGTATTGGAACCAACGTGGCACAAACACAAAGAGCGCAGTTTCCAGTGTGAACCAGTGAACTGCAGCGAGAACCAGCGCCTGTACAAAACAAACAAATGCGCCCGAGCGTCATGGCAGTGGAACCAGCGTCTCTTCCAGTGTGACCCAGCTCTTATCCAGCGTTCTCACTGGTGTCCCAGTGAGTGCCAGCGAGCGCCAGCGTACTCAGTGCGGCCCAGTGCCGAAAAATGCGCTGGTTTCACACTGGAAGAAGCTGGTTTTTGCAATAGGGTTATCCAATCTTTTCGAGCCTTTCTCTCCTTTCTAATCGATGCCACAGGAAAAGCGGAATTATAATGGTTAATCACTTTTGTTATGAAATTATCGTGCGCTTCCTTTGTGTCAGTGGCACCATAAACATCAGCCCAATTTGATGTTGTCATCAATTCACAGAAGATAGCGATATTATTAGAATCATTGATTCTACGTGAGAAAAAAGAGTGGCTCTCTATTGTCATCGATTTTCACGTGAAGGCAACTAATGCGCACTTTTCTGTTCAAAACCTGAGGTCTTGCCTCTGAAGATAAGTACACGACATCGTTGCAGCCTCCTGTAATCTTGCGCGAACCTGCGGCCAAGCTACTCCTGACGACCTGATGCAGATGTCACCTGCGTAAATTGACAGGCTGACCGACTGTGGCAGGAATTCAGCCAGCTCAATCAAAGCCAGGTTGAACATTGGATGGATGGATGGATGGACGGACGGACGGACGGACGGACGGACGGATGGATGGATGGATGGATGTTATGAGCGTCCCCTTTGAAATGGAGCGGTGGTTTGCGCCACCAAGCTTTTGGTGTTATATTGCCTGATATCCTGCCTAGGTTACAAAAGAAAAAAAGAAAAAAAAACGCATGATGACTTTCCATAACCCAATTTTCTGACGCTCTATTGCGAACATTGTTTTTGTGCGTCTCCGTTTTTTGTCGTTTCCCTAATTTTCTTCCACCAATCTTCCAGTCGCCTCTTACTAAATAAAACCGGGCTCAAAACGCCTCCTTGCGGAACGCCACGGCTCAGGTTTGACTGGCGGCATGTCTATAGCGTGCTACCTCAGATGGGAACGATGAAAAATAAAATTATATACACAGTCCACGTCACAGCTACACAACATACACAAAGCAGACCTCAGCACTCAATAAATTATAGCATCTCGTTAAGGCCAGTGTCCCTGAGGGAGGCTAAAACAACTTCCATTGCGCGAAATACACAGAGAGAGTAAGTGCATGACACAAGTACGTGTCATAGCTCAAACCATGACAGTATAGAATTGATGTATGTTCAGTGCCGGCATTAGGGCTGTTCTCTCTAATGAAGTCTACAAGCGCAGATTAAGGGCGCGACCAACTGAGAACAGCAAATTATCCGCACTTGCGATCCAATGTTCGAGTTTCGCATGCCATGCGGCCTTCACAGGTGCGATCGGACTTGCAATGCTTACACCTCATTCTGGTAGATGTGGAAAGTACTAAATATCTCCTATGGAAAATTAAACGGGTAAGATCGCCACTGTATCCTGAGTGCAACGTATACGCGAAGGCATAGCCCACAGGGGCGCGATAGGAGATTGTTGTTCAGATACTCGGTCTCTTCAGATAGAGTTCAGATAGTCAGTTCGGGCAGATAGTCGGTCCCATCTGATGCTGAAAGAGAAGGGTCCCTGGGATGAAGCCCCCTAAGTCACCACCCCAAGCAGCGCGGACAGCCGATTGAAATAACGATCCCGTCGACAACTCCTTCGTCCAGCTGTGGTTTGTTTTCACTTTTGGCCTTCGGAAGAAAGACTGAAAAAAAAAGTGCTAGAGCCTCTAAGCTATTTCCTGCTTTGCTTCAATCACAGCCAGCGATCGGTTAGACGCTTACCATAATTTATTTGACCGGTGTGCAAGGCAAGGCATAGACGATGGCCGTTATTGTCATTTGGCCCTATTGCGGCCCACGCGGTGTGTCCGCTGCACGTGTACGGCCAATTAAACAGTGCTCTGCAGCACTTGCTCCATTGTGCCCAACAGCCTTAACGCTGCTCGTCCAAGTTCATTACTATGGAAGCACATTTTGCGGCTAAAGGAACAAAAGTGAGGGGGGGGAGGAAGGGATGAGGAAGGAGGGCGCTCGCTTCAACTAGACCTCCGTCCGGGAGACAGTTGTCCTTACGTGAGGGCATACGCCAAGCAGACCAAGCGTATGTAGTACACGGAGTATAAGTTGCCGCCGCGCGTGCGACCGGCCAGTGAATTCCACGCCCGCTCAGCCACGCGATATTCGGCCTGGGCGCGGCTCGTTCCGAGCCAGCCCGTGTGGAGAGCCCCTTAATGGTTCTCGGCGCTGGGCGCACGTAGACACCTTGAGCAAAGAAAGGCGGACCACGTTCTCCGGGATTTAGTCCTAATGGGGGGAGCCCCAGGGTAAAACCCGGGCGATACGCAGCCGGGCGGAGGGAACCTGTCCCGCTTGAGCCCGATGTACGGCCAAAGTGCTGGTCGCGTTACCAATTCATGAACGGCACGTCGCTGCAGTGGTACTAGAGCAAATAAAGAAAAGGGAGAAATAATATGAAAGTGTGTGTGAGGAGAAAACAGAGATAGGTGAAAGAGAGATAACCGGAACGGTTATTAATAGCCTGTGCTTTTGCATTCTACACTTTGTATTGTGTAGAGACAGACGGTGGAATGTTAGCTGTAATGCCACGACACGCCATATTTGGCCCAATCTCAAGCAAATCTAGCGAAACTGGCTTTATTGTTTATTTCCAGACCAAAATAATATTTTTTGATATTCCGAAATGATATTTCCAGTTTCCAAAATAATATTTTCAATATTATTTCCAGTCAGCTCATCCAGAGTACATTTTCCTAGATACGTGAAAGCAAGGTCATGTGCAGGTTATTTCTGTCTATGGTACTTAATTCCTTTTCCAAAAAGTCGAGTGGTTTGGTTTGGTTTGGTTTATGGGGCTCAAATTCCCAAGCGACTGAGGCTATGAGAGAAGCCGTAATGTAGGGCTCCGGAAATTTCGACCACCTGGGGTTCTTTAACGCGCACTTCCATGAAAAAGTCGTGTGATCAGTCGATGATATATTCAGTCCGAATACAAATGTTTTGGTTGGCACTAAGACCGCTGGCGTGATGTGAATGCGAAAGCCTGAGATGAATTAAGAAGTCGATTAATGTGGAACGAGAGATGTATTAAGAGGTTAAAGTGGATTATAAGTAATCACGTGTATGTACTACGATAACTTATGACCAATAACCGTTGGCGTCATGTCGATTTTTGCGAAGCAGTTTTTCTGGACACCCCTGCCGCTGCTGACAGCTTCCGTTGATAACGGAACATATAAGGCCTTCGTCTTAAAGAATAAATTTTCGATATTTGAATAAAAACAGAGCTGCGTCACTTTTCTTTGTTTTATTTTTGTGCGACAAAAATTTTCAGCTATAGTCACAGATGGCGAGGAGAAGCATTTTTTGGTAGTCAAAGCAGTTATGAAAGATATAACATCGAAAACAGTAATATCTCTTCACTGAAATAGAAAGCAAACTACCATAAAATACAAGCTTTTGCTAAAAAGAATATGTAATACGATATGAATAATGCATACCATTTGCATTAAAATTACATTGAAAGCAGGAAGAAACGCATAAACTGAGTACTAAAATAAAATCTGACGAATTGTAAAGAAATACTTAAGCTTAGAAGCAAGTAAACTGGAACTTCAAAGCGCACATAGAGCATGAAGCAAATACAATACAGCGAGCTATTGACACAAATAACGTCATTTGGAAAATAAAAGGAAATCACAAACTACAACACTATGAACACCAAGAAAGGAAAAAAGAAGAAGCGTCGTGACTCCTTAGCACCGGGTCATGGTCCCTTGAACGGCGATGACTTCCCGCATCCTCGACGGAAGTGATGCGTACAGGTTCTCCATGAAATCTGCTTCATTCTGGAGGCGCATTCATTCCGATTCTACCACGCTTCTTAGACCATCAGCTGATGTTCTGTGCAGTCCTCTTTAGCAGAGCCCGACTTTCATTGTTCCAATACATTTTCAATAATGTTGAGGTAGGCTCCTTTGGGCACCCACTGTAGACACCGCACTCCTCGTTCGTTAAGGAGCTCCCGAAAAATATTTGCGGTGTGCACAGGTGGGAGATCGTGTCGGAAGAGAAAATCTCCTTCGGGAAACGGGCCGTCCAACGCATAAGGAATCATGACATATTCAAGCATGTCACAATACGTTGCCGATGTCAGGTGTCCGTCAATACGATGCAAGACACCAAGTCCATCTCGGGACACAGCTCCCCACACATTGACCGCGGTGCGGCCGCTTGATGCCACTTCCTGCACGTAACGGGAGTCGTGCCGGGCATTGAAAGGGCGCCACACTGTTTCCTTTTGATCCCTGCACTTTGTGACCGTTGACTCGTCGGAAAATATTACCATTTCCCAGTCATTGGTGGTCGAGTCGGCGTGTTCACTTGCGAGTTTAAGTCGGGCCGTCTTGTTTGCGTCTGAGAGGAGCGGCTTCTGTGCCGCCACATGGCTCTTCAGGTGTCCTTCCGCCAGCCTGCATTTTACTGTAGACACTCTCGCAGACACACCAGTGGCAGCAAATATCTCCTTGGCAGTGCTGAAGGGGCTGGCCCGCCCGGCTTCACGAATACTGTCGTCATGAGCTGCAGTCGTTGCTCGAGGGTGCCGTTTATGTGGAGCGTCGGCGATGCGGTCTTCATCCCTGTAAGCCTGGATGATGCGGTTCACAGTCTTATTTGACCTCCCAGTCATTTCAGCTATTTGGCGTTGAGTATACCGTTTTAGCGACAGTTCAAGCATCGGCATTTGCTCACTGTTGGGTACCCGGGACATTTTATGAGTTGCAAACGTACTGCTTTTTATTATTCTGACATACCAAATAACACCCACTGTGCGGACCAAGGCGGGCCCGATTGCGAAGTTTGGGCGTCGACCGACATATACAGTTATCATTTTGAAACCGATATCAAAACCAGTCTAAACGAGGGTGAATGGGAAAGCACGGAAATGGAGGCGATGCGAGCTTGCTGGAACAGTTACACCCTCTCCAGATAGCTCGAAAACACGCCACAATCATCGCCACTATACAACCATGCCTAGCGCACGGCCACGAGCTCGCGCGGTGTAGCTCATACTAAGCGCGATAGTACACGAACATGGCCCTGTGCATGTGTATGCTCCATGAGTGTCCGGAGGTTGTTGAGCCTTGATTGCGCTACACGTCCCTCTTATCGGTAGAGAAAGCTGACAAATAGATGTTCCTCCTCATTGCCATCTGGTTTTGACTTGTTTTTCTGTGCCAAATCTCATTCTACAACTTCAGTAATTCGCCTAGCTTTCCATTCCGCCCTCAGTGCTTTTTCTTTGCGTCACCGTTCTACAAATGTACTAGCAGCTGAAAAATTACTGTTCGCGTTTATGTATTATTTCAGTAATTGCTGATGGGAAAACCGCGCGAACAACCTTCATGTGTAGGCATGATACATTTTTTTTTTCTGGAAAGCATGAGCATTGCAAGTGTCCCATATGCAGATTTTTGCAGCTCGTGTTTACTACACAAAGGACTGCCCAGTAGGTGTGACTTAGTGCCTTAAGTGACGTAATTTTACTGCTAAGCATCGCATTCGTGGTGAAAGAAAAGTCTTGTTGCTGGCTTATTTCACTTGTTCTTTGATCGAAGAATAGGCCTTTCTGCTAATGTTTTCTATGTGCTGCTGCAAAAGCTGACTACCTTCTGCTCACCCTTGCCACAATTACTGAAGTTGAGGCCAAGTGCAATATAATGCGATAATGTGTATTTCCGTTTTTAGTACAATGTTATTTTTCTTCTGCGATGTCTTTTCCATTTTGTTCAGTAGTAATGAACATGTTACGCATTTCATATACTTTTGTGCAGGTTTATAAGTTAGTTCTTGCTTTTTTTGGTATGGTTGTCAATAAAACAATCTTAGCATATTATTCTATTTTATAGGTTTTTTGCGTGTCATGGTTTTGTCATTACCAGTGAATTTTCCCTTTCTTTGGTTGTCATGACTATGTCATACACGTCGTCCAGTTTTGTGCAATATCTCAGTAAGTATATCAGAAGCTCTTTACGGCATTATATGAAAATCTTTTATATGTCTGTACATGAAACGACCTTCGCGATTTCTTTAGTTTTATTTATTTATTTATTTTTGTTATTTCAGTGTCTGTGAACTTTGTGCTTAGTAGTCATGTACACGTCATGTATTTCTCACCTTTGTTCATTTTCTGAGCTTCCATCAGTTGAGGTGTGCGAAAATATATACATATTTTTATTTTTTTGGAAACGGAAGTCAATAAAACGAGGCCAAAGATCTGTTGTGTTGGAAGTGGAATTTGTATACATTATGGCATATGCTGGCATACTCAAAATATGGACAAGACTGCGTGCGTGCTAACGCATAAAGAACCCACGGCGCACCACAGGCCAGTTCCCAAATAATGACTGGGGCAGCGCGTGCGCGCGATAAAAAAATAAAAAATACTCGCCGTCGTCAGGCAAAAAGAAAGCAAAAGTGAAGGTGCGCGGGGAGTGGGGAAGGGTAGAGAGGCACTGGAGCGGGTCGTCATAATAAAAACAAAAAGAAAAAAGCAAAGAGCGCTAGTGTGAGGTGGCGCCGCGCGGCTGCTTTCCTTGTTTTCATGACAACGTAAACAATCGTGTGCGCCGCCATTTTGCCAAAGTATCACCCTCCTGCTAGGGCCGTAACTGAACGGGACCTTGGCGCTAGCGCCGCATGAGCGTCAGCTTAAAAACAGCCAATGGCAGCCATGCGAAGATTCACCCCTGGGCTTAGGTTCGCGCACGGCAGCCTCTTCTGCCATGCGCTGCAGCCGCGGCCTACCATGGTGACGGCCCGGAATCCATTGCGTGACGCGCGTAATGCAATGCAGATATATACAGTTCATCGGGGTAGCGTGGCGTTGATCAGACTTTCTTTAAGAAATGGGCTTTGATTTTTTTCCACAGACTAAGATGAGCCCATGTTCACGTGCACTTGCTGTTTCCAATAAGCAGGGAAGCTCAGTTAATCGCGACAGGGGTGGTGACCTTGGGGGTGGTGTCATGCCTAGCACACGCTACTTGCGCTTCCAGTGTACTTTGTGCGCATGCGCTACTCTTGCTGAGCTCGTCGCTTCGCGCCGTTATCACGCACTGACCGGCCGGCCAGTCGACGCTGGCGCGGTGCTGTGAATGTGAACTGTAGTGTTCTACGCAGATGTGTAAGTTGGCTTTCCTGCAGTGCGTTTTCGGTGCTCATGGACGAATCAGTGAGACATAGAAAGCTTCGCTTTAAAAAAAACTGTCCGATGGTGGGGTCCAGCATCTGAATCCCAGCACAGACACCCGATTCTCTAACCGTTAAGGCATGACCGCCTTATTATTATTCAATCTTTTATTTCTTGTTTTTTAGAACCAGATACAGAGAGGTTCATAAAACTTGTCAGCCTGCTTTGGTGACATAATGCATTACGATTTCTTCAGTTGTGTGAATTAATCAAGTACACTGATCCCGAGAGGAGGTTCCACTTGGGATCGGTACATGCTTCCAGAGCTTATTGTACTTAATGTACAAAATTTCTCGTATTTAGTGTGATCGAAATGAACGTAAATAGCAAAACATACCCAAAGGAGGTGGTTTCCTCCTTTCATTCCTTTAGGGCTCGATTTTCATTGAATTATCTTATTGAGGCTACAAAAAATTATTGACATAGATTTGAACAATGACATGATGCCAGTTCCTATGTACACATAAGAAACTATGGAGATCCGGGACATGATGTTTTAAAAAGTCTTAAGCAAGGGCCTGTGAAACCGAGTACAAAGTCATTCTCTTTAAAACTATTCACTCATATACAATCTGAGTTAAAACGTGGCTTGCTTAAAAGGGAATATTCGTGCCACGAACAATAAACTCCTGTGCAAAAAAAAAAAAAGCTAGAAGCCAACGAGCATGCATACAGTAAGTTCATTATTCAAAAGACTAGCGCAAATAACAGGGACACAGACGGAGGAAGCGACAGACGAGCGCTGTTTTAGCGCTCGTCCTGTCGCTTCCTCCGTCTGTGTCCCTGTTATTTGCGCTAGTCTTTTGAATAATGATGTCACACCAACTAGCCCAGCTTTCTGCCTTGATACAGTGAGCGTTAGGACGAGATATGTTTTTGGGGGACGTGCTTCAAAGGACCCTGAAAGAAAGGCTTACCCATAATACCTGTGGACTTCAGCTACTTACCCTTGGAAAATTAAAGTGACATACCCAACGAAATGACAATGCTTCTGGGCCTCCATAGTCTGTGGAGGACACGTATGGCGGTCAGGCAGGATGACGTTAACACGTACTCGACCGCTATGGGAGAACTGTGCGGAGAGTGTGTGTTACGCACGTGACTGAAGCACGACCGCACGCATCCTTCTCTGATGCCAACGCCAACGAGCTCCTTGAATCGACTGGCACGTGCGTCCGCTCACGCGCGCCGGCTGCATGTCGCCGCCTTCGGGATCGGCCCTCGCCAGTTCTTTCCTCGCCGAAGATAACGCTAGCAAAACGCTGTGCGGCACTGGACCAACTTGGGGATCTGCCCAAGTCGTAACGGAACAGCTTGTAACGTTTCTTCGTCAGAGTGAGAGCAAAACTGCCGTCATAGTGTCGCCGTCGTGTATACTACCAACGTCGCCGTCGTCTTTCTTCTCTTGTCACCCAGAAACTAGCGTGACGCACACAGTTTGTTGCTTTACGCAAACATGTTCGTCAATATGGTAACTATATGAAAAAACCCCGAACGAGGAAACGATGAGGGACAGCCAGCTGTATGAAATATGGGGCTTCGCGTACATATACCACCGATTTCTACACAGTGCGTGGCATCCGCATAATTTTTGTATCTTTTTTTTTGCAATCGTACTACGCTTCCTTCTCGGTTGTATGTTTCTTGTATGAGCAAAAGCGTAGCATCAATTTCCTAACTCTGTGTTTTTGTATAGGGAGCTCTAATGTCGCCAACATTTGAGTTTATCTCCAGTTGCTAAAAGGCATCAAAATATTTGTACCTCTGAACGCGTGTGATATTAACACAACGTATGGTGTTGTTGATGAAGAGCGGGCCTACTACAGCAGTTGGTGATATGACGAGAACGCCGACCACAGCATAACCTTGCGCAGGCTGTTCGTTCTGGGCAGCGTTATTTATGTATGTACAACACGAACGACGCATTCCATATTACGCGCAAATGACCAATAGTTATCTGAATTCATCAAAACAATACTGTCCGCTGTGCGAGTGACTTGGGGTTGAACGAAGTCTTTAAAACTGGACCACGGCACGTGGCTTATACTCCATTTTTTTTAACCCTGCCTGTGATAGAATGCTTCGGATAACTGAAATATTTCTTGTTCGCTTCGCAGAATTGCACACAATCAGAGTCAGTCATCACGAAAGACGTCCGCGCGGTGGGCTGCCCATGCAGCGCACTTCGTTTTCGATAGGGCCCCTTCCTGAGGCCACGACGGACTTTGACAGAGCTGCATGCCGTCTCCTGGATTGCGTACAACCTTTGCGTTATTTGCGCTTTATTTTTTCCCCAGAGTAGGGTCCCAAACATTTTCTGTTCTGCTTGTACTCCCCGCATATCTCCTTTCTTTCGTCTTTCTCACGGTCTTGTCAGTCTCCGTTTTTAACAGCCCCTTATCAACTGCTTTCAAATACGGCAACACAGTGCCTTAGCGGATTTTTCAAAATAGTGCGCGCAAATTTGTTTCATAATTAAAAACAAGGAAACGCAATTTACGCCTTTATACGTGTACCTTCTCTTCTTTATATTGCATGTAAAATTGTTCTCGCTCATTGCATAGTGATGACCTTGACTCTCGCATCCTTGACGTCTTATAGCTTACCATATATGCGATGAGGGTTTAATGGCCAGTTGTCTGCCCCTGAGATCACGCACTACGTATGTGACGCTTGCGGTTTAATGCGTTTTACTGCGGTTTACTGCGGTTTACTGCGGGTGCCTATACCGCTCTCGAGAACGGATGCGGTCCGGCAACATCAACCACTTGGTCGCCACATCACACTTATGCAACGAAATTCACCGGGTTTCCCCAACTCCCACTTAATTGTATTCAATTGAGCCTAACTTCCGACTACGCTTGCTACCTGGACTGTCCCGTTGCGATACAACTTTATTCTCGCCACATGCGGTTGGGCTTCGCTATTAGGATTGTCTATTCGTTCTTATAGGAATGGCCAACATTGCGGCGTGTAATTATTCCGGGTTTGGCGAGACAATAGAGCACCTTGTGTGCCACTGCCCATCTTTTGATCCTCAACAATGTGCCCTGCGAGCAAGACTCAGCCGCTTGGATGACACATCACTCTAGGAGGAAGAAATCACGGGACCTCGGCCTGAGCACTCTTGCATGCGGAAAGCTACAAAAGCCACATTGCGCTTCTTGAAAACGACTGGACTGTATGAACTCTTGTGACTGTTATCGTACGTATCTCTGCGAGTGTGCTCACAGTGACCGTCTCCTTATTAGTTTCCTTATCTTCCCTTTCGTTAATATATCTTGCCCTCTTTATTTCCTCTCTCCAAGTGTAGGGTGGCAAACCAGGTACTTGCCTTGTTAACCTCTATGCCTTTCCCTATTCGTTTCTGTGGCTCTACCTCCACCGCAGCGCCGTGATCCTGAGTGGCTCTGGCTAACGCTCCCAGCGCTAGGTTCTAACTACATACACCTAAATGCCCAGTAAATGGGATGGAACAGCAGGTGCGCCGCTGCAGCCCGATTGATAGAGTCTTGCGTGTAATGCGAAGGTTGCGGGTTCGTTTTCCAACGGCACTTGTGTTCTTTTTTTTTCACCTTCATTTTCTTTTTTCGTTATAGGAATGTCAAGTTCAGCAAACATTTCAGCAAAATTTCCAGCCAATTGCGCTAGTTCAATATTTGAAAAATAAGTGACAGAAGTGTTCTTTTCTGATATTTATTTATTTATTTATTTATTTATTTATTTATATACTTATTTATTTATTTACACATACTGCAGCCTCGGTGACGCTGTTGCAGCAGTGGGAGGTGAGGGAGTGAAGAAAAAAAGAAAGCGACAAAAGAAAACACAGGCACGAAAAAATATGAATATCAAGTGAATGCAATGGTTTTCAAAAATTCTTGCATAGGTAAAGAGCGGATGCTTCTAGGTAGTGAATTCCAGAGCTCAATGCCCAATGGAAAGAAGCTGTGTTTGAACTTCTCCGTGCGGCAAAAAAAAAAGGGGGGGGGGGGTGAGGTTGAGATTATGAATACTCCTAGCGATAGACGCTGGACTAAAGTTCACATAATTATTTAGTGTAATAGGGCGCTCAGAATGAACCAGAGTGTGTAAAAATTTCATGCATTCTAAGCGGCGGCGACATGTTTTATTCGTCCTCATAAGAAAACCACAGTACACCTGCTTTCTGCGCCATATACCTGGTATAACAAAATAAACGTACTATGCACCACTGCTAACTATAACTGTCCTCGATGGCGGATTGCGACGTCTTTCTGCCCACTTGATGAGGTCGCAGTACGCAGGGCTTGCGTAAACTTGATGTTTTGTTGGCGTGTCCAAATTTGGATATGAGGGGCAGGGCTGGGGGAGAGTGAGAGATGGAGGATCAAACGCAGCTTGCGGAAGCGAGGCGAGTTTCTTCTTAAATACTGATACGATGCCTCACGCTTGGAGGTCATGTCGGCGTTGATGCAATCGCCTCGGCCTGTACGGCCTGTATATTTTGCCTAAGTGGTATTTCCGTACCATAGCCCAAAAAATCCAACATTGCAGCACCAGCTCGAGGTGCTGCATTGCCTAGTTTTCCTGCTGGGACGGTCCTGGGTAGGTCGGCGACGGCGAGCGGTGAAGCTGGGGTGGACGTGGCTGGCGACGTTCAGGAGCGGGCGAGCGAGCATAACGATGAGTCGAAGTAGTGGCGTCGGAAGCGTCGTAGAAGCGACGGGGTGAAGAACTTCGGGGAGAACTTGAATTCCAGAAGCTGTATCGAGGCAGCGACGGCCAACGGCTCCGGCAGTGACGGAAAACGTGACCGATTCGGCGGCAGCAGAAATAGATAGGTCTGTCGTCAGGTGAACGCTACTCCGATGGATTCCTGGTAGCGTAGGGATAAGGGACACTGTGAGGTGGACTGCGATAGGGCCGAGGCATAGGAGCAGGGCAGGTGTCAGGGCAACTCAAGGAGCAGGCGCTGCGAAAACCCATATTAACGATTTCCTGGTGAACCACGGACTGGATCAGGGATATTGTCTCAGCAGTATTGTTCCAAGACATCTGTTGAGGCGAGGCAGGAAACACTACTTTGAGTTCGAGGTGTACAAGAGTATTCCTATTCGGTAGTGTATAGGTCTGGTCGCCTACACAAGACGCCGACTGCTTGACCCGTTACCCTGTACATACACCCGCCAACGCCGACACGGACGCTTCCGCAAGTGTTCTTTCTGTTTCCCAGCTTTGGGACATGGCCAACGAGCAACGCCATGCCGCTACTTTGAGGACTCTCATTGACTGAATGGAATCTGCTTGTACTGATTCATCGTTGCGGTGGTTCGTCCTCGACGACGGTATATTGTACCGACGCAGTTTTCATACTGCTGGTACTTGCCTTCTCTTTGTCGTTTTTCAACACCTCAGCTCAACCGTGCTTCAGGAGCTTCATGACGCCCAAACTACCGGACATCTTGGGTTTGCTCGCACTTACGACCGCGTGCGCCGCCGCTTCTACTGGCCCGGCCTCGCACGCTCCGTACATTGCTATGTAGTTGCTTGTAAACTTTCTCAACATCGCGAAAAGCCAGCAACGCTTCCTGCCGGGTACTTACAGCCGATCGACATTCCACCTGAACCATGCTTTCGCATTGGTTTGGATCTCCTTGGCCCTTTCCCCGAGTCCAGCTCCGGCCCCATGTGGATCACTGTCGCTACTGATTACGAGACGCTCTATGCCAACACTCGGGCACTTCCCACGAGCTGCGCAACCGATGTCGCAGATTTCCTGCTCCGGGATATCATTTTAGTACATGGCGTCCCACGACAGCTGCTTACTGACCACCGCCGCACTTTCGTCTCCCAAGTCACCGCCGATATCCTACGCTCACGTTCTACCAAGCACAAACTGGCTACCTCCTATCATCCCCCGACCAACAGCCTTACTGAGTGACTTAATCGGACCATTACTGACATGCTATCGAAATATGCTTCACCCGACCGCAAGGACTGAGATGTGGCGCTCCCTTATGTCACGTTCGCCTATCATTCATCACGCCACGATACTGCTGGGTATTCCCCCTTTTACTCACTCTTCATTCGTGACCCTGTATTACCATTGGACAGTTCAATCCCCTTGATACAGGATTCGAGGACTGAGTATGCGTGTGACGCCATCGCCCACGCTGACCGTGCGCGCCAGCTTGCCCGTACTCGTTTGTTGGCGTCGCAGGGATCTCAACGGCACGCTTACAATCGCCACCACCGTGACACATATTTTTCACCAGGCTTATTTTCGTTTTCTTTTTTTAGCGTTTTTCTCTCTGCCATCTTTCTAACCCCTATCTCCCATCCCCAGTATAGGGTAGCAAACCGGAGTCTGATATCTGGTTAACCTCCCTGCCTTTCCTCTTCATCTCTCTCTCTCTCTCTCTCACCACGCTTTCTCGTGCTACTTTGGTCCCCTTACCGCCGAGTGAGGCTCTCCGAGAAACTCCTTCCGCGCTACAAAGGCCCTTACCACGTTCTACGTCAAGTTACAAATGTCACTTACGAGATAATCCCCGTGACCTCCATCATGCCACCCAGTTCCCCATTACCTGACGTCGCACACGTCTCTCGGCCCTTACCGATGGCCCTGTCTGAAGCACCGGGACGGTGCTTTTTCTGCCGTGGGTCGTGGTACGGTGAGAAGACAATGTCGTCGACATTGAATACGACGAAGTAGCAACAGCCTCTCGAGATTCTCAGCTGCTGTTTATGTATGCCATGTAAATACATCGTGTAAATAGTTTTATACCCGTGACAATATTATGGGGTAAAATAATCGTTACAAAGCAGAAGATCATTGGTGACTTTCTTTTCTTTTTTTTTCTTTTTTCGCAAGAAGTGACAACAGAAATCATGCTGGTCGAAAATGCACTGCAGCGAACGTCAATGTGGACGCGAGACGCTCACGCCTCCGGATTACAATTTCGTGGTGACAAAACGATGAAACCTAAAGCGTTTAGCGCGAGAGCGATTCCCGAATTCATTTCACTTTCGGCATACATTAGGTTTTTGTCTGTAGTACGCACGTAGTACATTGTGCGCTGTTGTAGCCATGAAGGACGCCGAGAGTGCTACGGTCATTTAATGTAAGCACGAGCGTACGGCCACTCAAAGGCAGCCGTTCAGCTTATCACTCTGGCACGTTTCGCTCTGGTTCTTTCTTTATTACGTCCATTAGGTTGGAGCACCATAGCGAGACCGAGCGTGTTCATTGATCTATTTCCGGTTCCTTCTTGACGGCAGTTTCGCGAATGAGCTGCGGGTTACGTTTCAGGCCCATTGGCACCCGGGCGCTTTGTGTCACGTTCCCTCCACTCCGCGGAGGAAACGGCTTGAGACGACGCCGTGAGCGAGCACTGCCGCCGCTCCTAACGGGACCGACACAGCGGGGAGTGCGCTCCTTCGAAGAGCACTTTCCGCCGCCTTCATGCGTGCCTAACGGCCATCGCCGCGCCGCCTTCTTCCAACGACTGCAAGCTGCAGCGGCGGCGGCGGCAGCGACATTGCCTATAGAAGATCGAATGTATGATTTGCTTCCCATTTTACGTCGATAAAGTTCGAATTAGGAGCGTGTCTTCTTTCTTTCTTTCTTCTTTCCAGCGATAGCTTTTACATAGCTATTTCCTCTTTCGAATCGATGCACGGTGTTGAAAGTAACGGATATCAATCACTGGCTGAATGAAAAAAAGCAAGAAAGCCACCTTGGTTCGGGGTTCAATCCTCGGTGAGCTGCGCGCACCTATACCGAGCACGCTCAACAGTCGAGCACGCCATTTATGCCAAAGTAATTCGTGAGACAAATGCAGCGTCTTTGAATGTCATGTAACGGAAGTAGACGAAGCGGCTGACTTTATGTATTTGGAAAGCGGTAGGCTCGCAAGAGGCGGTTCTTCAGATTTGCGCGAACTTCTACTACGCTATGCAGTTATGAGAGGAATGCGATTGACTCAGTAACATGGTGATCGATGGTCTTTGTGACGTAAATATATTTTTTTAAGTTCACGCTATAAAATGGGTTTGAACCGAGAATCTTACGAGTTAGGAATGATACCACTGCTTTCCACCGCTGCTTTTGGATCGACCGCGAAAAGAAAACTTGTGTGATAACCGGACTTCGAAAAATGGTCACATTTAGCCAGACGGGTCGCATTCAATGTAGCATTGGGGAAATATTAAATTCCTTCTTTCGTGATTGAAATTAAACCTAAATAGAAGCGTTGAATGTGCATAGCGTACTTTATAGGCATGTGCTTTACGAGCGCAAGTTGCACATGTTATACAACTTGAGAGCAGAAGAGTAACTTGTCCAACTCAATGGCTTCAGATATTTAAGACTCGTGTTCACGAGTACTGTCAAGCGGAGCTCACTGAAGAATGTAAGCTTCCAAGATTTATGACGCTGCGCTTTAAGGGTGCCCTCGTTGTTCGCGTCTACGACCTCACGCGTATCTGGAGCGTGTACACGCAATGTGAGCCTCCGTTTAAGCACAAGTGTTCGGCTGGAGAACCGAGACGGCCGCAATTCCTACTGTGTATGTTACGTTGTCGAGGTATACGTCCCTGGAAGGGTTGTTCGTGGCTCATTCATCTGACACACCGGCGAACTCCATATCTTACCACGTCATGAATAACCCGCGAGGCTCCACTTGACGGACGAATTTGTCCGCTTACAGAAAAAAAAAATTGACATCAGTTATGGAACAGTTCACATTCCATGGCGTTCATAGATGAAGGCCGATCTCGATCATTTCTTTTGCACGAATGACTTTGATTGGCAGGTCATGTGAAGGGGTCCAAGTTATGTGAGCTTGCTAGTGCACTTACTGTCAGGGGATGCGGGGTCCGTGCGGAGCAGTTGGCCTTTTTAGTTTAGTACAAAGTTTTAAACATGACTGGAAACTCGTTCGAATAGTGGATGTGGCCGCTTTAATATGCGTGATAAGAAATTTATAGTTCTAAGCTATTTCATATAGCTAGCTATATTATACCTGAATTTGAAATGAACACAAAGTAGAGAGGTATTTGACATGATACACCCCAAAAGTACGGCTATGCGCATGTATTTTGTTATACGTGATATTAGAAAAGTGGTTAAAGAGGGATGTCTTAGGGAACTTACGCATCCCACAAGCTGGTAAACATAGAAACAGCGCGGTTGTGTTCTGGTTAATGCATGCGCTCCCAGCAGAGCGCTTTCTGATTAGGACCTCTTTCATCGCTCTTGGTAGACGGGTCAGTGACCCGCAGATTGAGGTTTTCTCTAAATGCGCGTTCACTCATTAGCGGCCAGCGCACCCGCGCTCAAGCTTTATAGAATTACAGCCTAAACGCACGCTAAAAGCACGATACATAGCGATGAAGGCGACCCGAATGGAAAGCCCACTTAATCCGAATCTGACGTCAAGCCGCTGCCTTTCTGCCTCGCTCTTTGACATGTGAAAGGTTTCTCTTTTTCCATTTTTTTCGCTTCTCGTATGTGGCGGGCTGAGCATAATCCAGTGATTTGCATATGCTCGCCACACGGGAGAAAAGCATCCGTTCGTTCACACGTCGTGTAAGGCACTTGTCGGCTAGCGAGAATGGCCGTTAATTCGGTGAAATACGAGACGAGCGCATAACTTTCTTTAAAAAAAGAGAGAGAGAGAAATAAATTGCGCTGCGCAATAAAACCGCGACAACTGCGAGCACTCCATCAAGCATGCGTAGTTTTGTCGGGCACGCACCTATACTATACTTCTTTCTGCCAAATTGCGCTAAGCGTACTAATGACGCTGCTAATGCAAACCTTGACGCAAGGGGCTCACTTTTTTATTACCAAGGCAACCTAAGCACGTCACTCGCGAACTATTTCCCTGCTTTTCCCGTATGACGGAAAGTTGGGACGACGTGTACAGAGACGCCAATCTCGCACGCCACGGCAGAGCAGCGTGATGGCGCGTTATGACCACCTTTCTAATTATGACCGACTTCTGCTCATCAGATTATTCGATTCCTGCCCTTTACGGTGGCGCATCTTTCCGGGCATGCCCTTTCGCCAGGCGTCGTATATCGCGAGTTCAATTCTGCTGCTAATCCTCTTACCTGTCCACTTAAGAGCCCGTCTGGCTCGGCTGCTTGCTACTCTGCCCAATTACCCGAAAGCGGCTTTCTTGGGGTCCTGAGATCCTGAGGTTAGGAGCGTCAGCAGAGAGAGAGAGAGAGAGAAGCTTTGGTCTGCGTGAAAGGCCACTGCGCTATGAACAGCAGAAGACCGTCCGCGCGGCGCCAAGAAATAGATCCCTAATACGCTCTGTCCTCACGAAGTCCCTCCTCGACTTCTCACAGCGCAGCAGATCCTGAGCCGAGTCTTGCAGACTCCTCAGCCTGAGCGATGCAAATAAGATGAGCCTTTTTAGCGAATGGCTTCCGCCGGGGGAGTGATTTGTCCCGCCGGACTCCACGGCAGCTTGGAGTCGCGGAACTAGCGAGGGGCGATGCTCCCATCGTTACGGGATACGTTGAATGTGCCATTGTTGCGGAAGGCTAGACGATTCGTTTAGCTCTGGACGGCGTGTAAGCCTGTGGCGTAGCAACTCTTTGTCGAGCTAGAGGGGGGGGGGGGGGGGGGAGCAAACAGAAAACAATCTCTCTGTCTATGAACTAGAAGGAAGGGAATTAATCTAGGGGGCCGATTTTTATTAGTCATGTCATAAGAAGCCAACAAACACTGACACCAAAGACAAGATAGGGGAAATTGCTCGTGCTTCATAAATAAAATAAAGCAACGATAAATTTATGGAAATGAAAGTGGATGAAAAAACAACTTGTCGCAGGTGCAGAACGATCCCACAACCTTGCGGGATCGTTCCCCAACTGCGGCAAGTTGTCTTTTTATCCACTTTCATTTCCGTTAATTTATAGTTGTTTTATTTCATTTATTAAGTACACGTAATTTCCCCTATGTTGTCTTTAGTGGCAGTGTTTGTTGGCGTCTTATGGTATGAATATATGTATATATATATATATATATATATATATATATATATATATATATATATATATATATATATATATATATATATATATATATATATATATATATGTTTATATATATACACACTCACTTAGAGAAGCGCAAGCTCATACGACGTAACTGGCAGAAACCGTTACCCGCCGTGGTTGCGTAGTGGCTTTAGTGTGGCGCTGCTAAGCACGAGGTCACGAGATCGAGTCCTGGCCACGGCGTGCCTCATAATCAGATCCTCGTTTTGGCATGTAAGACCCTCATATTTTTTTCCTTCAGAAACCGTCCATATATATATATATTGGGAATCTCTATTAGAATAAGGGGAAAAACACTTGTAATTGCGTCTGTCCGTTATTTTTATATTTAATAGACCGATTTAGCAATGACATCTGGAGAATCCTGGGGGCCCGCAATATTATTTAAATTTGAATTTCATTCTTCAAACTATATAACATCGCTTTAGGATACAGGTACAAAATGCAGTGAGTGTCCCGCAGAGGTCCCTGATCCCGCCCAGTAGCAGCAGTACAGCGCACTTAAAGAATGAACATGTGCTACAAAGAACTTTACTAATTAAAGACGTAATTGTATAGCGAGTAAGTCTACACAAATGTATCGCTAGTTAACCTACTAATATTGGCAAGTTTATACACAACGAAGTACAATCTGCATAATTGATTTGCAGTATTGACAAGAAAAAAAATACAGCAGATGTGGGTGACTTTGGAGAACTACAGCCCAATTTCCAGCGAAGCTGTTTTTTTCGAACAGTTGCAATAAAAGCTTGTTTGCTGTAATTATATCGCATAGATTGCAAAGTTTCTCGTATATATGACTGTTCGGTTTGAAAACCCCCCCCTCTGCTTGCGTATAATGCTTTGGAGCACTTGTTTGAATATTTAAAAAGCCACTAATTCACCAACACACACGTTGCTTAGTCATAACACTCACCATGGTGTCCTCCCTCCCCAACCCCACCCAAGTTTCGTTAGATTTGATATCGGTTGAGTTGAGAGTTCTCACAGGGCAGCGGGATAAATTCTGCTTTGTTCATAAAACACATTTATAAAGCTAAGCATCGCTTGCATGCGTAATTTACTGCAAATGTCATCATTAGACCTTTGTCTTTGAAGTCTACTACATAACGCCCATACGCCCGATTTATTTTGGCCGAATATAAACAAAGCATGCTGTTAAGTTCTCCGAGATCATCTCTCAAACCAACTAGCAACGTCTTATGACGCATGAAAATAGGGGAAGAAATTCACCGACGATTACGATACTTCCTAATACGAAAGTTGAGCGCAACCGTACACGCGCTTTCAGTGAGTGAGTGAAGAAACTCTATTGCAGGTCCGGCGAGGACGCGAACTCGTCGCGCACCCGGATTGTCCCACGTCGGGAGCGGCAACTCCAGCCCACTGGCCCGGTCGCGGGCACGCCGCACTGCCAGGATTTGCATGTCTAGAGAGGGGCTTCGCAGAAGCGATATATTTGGCTGGCGTGGACAACCTGTCTCGTGCGGCACGTTGCAAACGAAGTGATGCTAGTCGCGAATGCCTTTTTAATAAGGAGATCGCGAGAGGCAGCGCGTGGGTGACGCGCGGGCGCGATTCACAGCAGCCGCCGCAGACAGTCCTCCGCTCGTGCAGCGCTTTCTTTCCATACAGACGACGCGCGCTACTCTTGCGCCATCTCGTAGCCATCGTCGCCGCAAAGCCTGTCTTGCGTGTCATGACGCTTTTCTTCTCACCCTTTTGTCGTACCCTCCTCCTCCGCTCTCTGCCTCATAGTGGCGCTGCACTCTCCTCCTCCGCTTTCCTCATCTCGCTCTCTTCGCTATCGCCGTCTTTCATCTGCCGCTGCGCTCCGCGTTCGCTTTCATCCTTCGTTGTGTTCGTTCGCTCGGTTGCGAGGAAAAACGCCGACGCTCGCCGCAGGAACGGGCGCCTAAGAGATGCGCTCTAAAAACCATGACTCAGCAATTATTTGCAACGCCACTAACTGCACCGGGAACGTAGAAATTTTGTCCCGCATTGCACCTATCAGGACTGCCACCCCTTTCTACGAAATATAAGCCTATTGTAAACTATAGCTATGTTGGGACACTGAGAAGCATTGCTTAAAGCGGCCATATCGCACGCTAGAACACCTAAACAAGAAAGCTTTTGCGTAGGCTGTGTTTGATCCAACCGCATTACACTTCACACAGATATTTTCCACAGCGTACTACTAATTTTTGCTAAACTTGATCTTGGGGGTGGCTTCTATAGTTCTGCCAGGACAGCGTGCTCAATTCTTTCCCGCTCGTTAGACACGTTCGTGACATTCTAGAGTGCTTGCGCACGTAAATTATTGCGAAAGCCCCCAATTACCCATCTATCTTGAACTTTATCTATATATCACATCACCGATTACCTGGTCCGTAGAGTCACCGAACATACAGAAGCTGTCTCGTTTACTTTGTTGAGTACACCAGGCTAACCTAATATATCACGACTGAAAAAATAAAACGAAAACAAAATGAGCCAGTTCAATAATTATTTCTAACGCTTGTAAATAAGCCAGAAACGTTAAAATTTCAAAACACATTGCATATAAAATGCTGCCTATTTGTTCATGTATAAAATATTTGAAAGCAGAGTTCTCTTCGGACATGGATAAACCTACCTAATAACTGCAGCATGATAATATCTAACACTTCCTTACAGTTATTTTTTTAAAGCTGTATTTCATCAACACGCATTTACCATCGCACATAAACTTGTCGTATGGTTCCCCTATGTTCGCCAAATTTGGCCTCAGTCATAGTTGTAATTATGCCAGCGCAGCCGTCTAAGTTTCACAACGCCCGTAAAGAAAACTAATAACGCGATGGACCACTTGCATACGTATTCTATTGGAAAATACGCGTTTAACCCAGCCGTTTGGAATATTGCCTACACATCGGCCATACGATGCCCCTAATTCGGCCCCGTATATAAACAAGATGCATCGTTTAGCTCACTCAGGACAGCGGAGAAACAAACTACGAATCTCGTATGATGCGCGAAAATACATGGGTAAATGGGGGGTTTAGGAATTATCTGCAACACTTCAATTTAAAGCATAGACAGTGAAAGTTTCACACGCATTGCGTCCACATCTTTCCCTATTCTCAAGGAACTTGAAGTGCATATCTCGTGCCGTTGTTTCAGGAGTATGGAAATAATTTGGACTAGTGGCAGAATGACACCCTGGAACGCTTCGATGAGCAACTTTCTACAAAGGCTGTAAGGAACTTACCCAGCATAAACTTATTTTGCTCGTCACTCAGAACAATGCTACGTAGTTCGAACAGTGTCCCCACAGAGTCCACCGAGGATACTAGGGAAAAATAACTAAATGCCGTGAATAACACATAAAGAATGAGAGAAAGCAAGTATCGAATAACTGTTTCCAGGAGCACATAAGCAAGCTACGTAGTTCACATTTTCGGTACACGTCACCGAAGAGTTGCTTTCATATCTTCGAAATATGAAATATCTGCTATTTTTGCTCCTGCTGGAAAGCAAGTAATATTGGAGCTCTTATTTAGAAGCAGCCTGAAAATGAAATCGGCAAAATAAGAAGTGACACATGCCTTTCGAAAAAATTCAGGGCAACGTTCTTTTGTCATTGAAATGGCTCTGCACGTTCCACCAAGGTCATTTCACAAGATTGTAAAAAACTTAAATTATGGGGTTTTACGTGCCAAAACCACTTTCTGATTATGAGGCACGCCGTAGTGGAGGACTCCGGAAATTTCGACCACCTGGGGTTCTTTAACGTGCACCTAAAGCTAAGTACACGGGTGTTCTCGCATTTCTCCCCCATCGAAATGCGGCCGCCGTGGCCGGGATTCGATCCCGCGACCTCGTGCTCAGCAGCCCAACACCATAGCCACTGAGCAACCACGGCGGGTCACAAGATTGTAGGATAATCGTGATTGCACCATGAAATTAGACAGTTAGACCTGTAAAATGTTTGATTAGGTTTTTGATGGTGATAAGATACTGAGACTGCATGCAACGCTATGTAGGTAACGCTATGTATTGACGGAGATTCGATAATTTCATCATGTGCTAATCCAACGATTTCACGCCGTAAGGCACACCAATCGTTGAGCACGGCTGATTAAAATACTTTATCCGGACTTTTCCCTTCACCTGCAGGTTAAATATAGCAAGCTGATTGTGTTTTCATGTCTTAGGTCATTCCAAAAAACTCTGCATGATGCAAGTAGGGCAAGCGGAAATTTGTTAGCGCGGGAACTGCCCAACGCCAACCGTCTCGTCAATGGGTGCATGTATGGCGAATCCAGCGCGTCGTCTGCTACAGCGCGTCCCGACTATAGGCACAAAAGGCAATCTTCGTTGCACAAGCAGGTGATACGTAGTAAAGGCAAGCATTACTTACGTGGTCACTGCATTAAGAAAGAAAATTTAGCTTCAGCTGTAGTTTTGTTGGACGTTAGCGCGCAGCCGAAAGTTTCAAGGGGTGGGGCGGGGCAATTGGCATACTTGCCGGTGCTCCCCCTGCTTCCCCGGTTATACGCCTTTATTAACTACAACCTTTATTCGGCCAAATACGCCTTGCGTAGTGCAATAGCGAGTGTCTTATAGCGAGCCATTCTGCATCCAGGAAGGCGGTGCGTATTAGTGCGCGCTTTCGTGGAAGCAGATATTGCGTTCCGCCGTGACGGGCGCGCCTGTCCTCTCAGTGGCTTACAAAATGAGCCTGATCCCCGTGCAAGCGCGCGAGGCAATTTGTCCCTACCGCTCTAGCCTTCACTTTGGGAAAAGGAAAAGAAAAAACGTAATCGGTACCTGCGCCGAGGCGACGAAGGATCGACGTGTGTAGCCTGCAGGCGGAGAATTCTGCGCTTTATTTTAAAATGCTGATTGTGAGCTGTCGCCCCGGAAAAGGTGTTACATACCTACAAAATCACCGAAAGATGGCGGCATCAATCCTCTACACTAGAGCATGCTCGCTAATGTTCCACCAAGTTCCGGATTGCTAGCCTCATTTTTGTCGTAACTTCTGGAAAACAGCCCTTGATCGAAAACGATCAGAATGTGCGGCCTCGAAGAGCCACGAAGCTTCCACCAACTATGTGTCGCGGCCTACAGGGAGACACGAAGGTACGCGAGCAGGGGTGGAACAGCTAAAAACGCTTGCATCGGGCCTGAAACGGCAATTCAGTGTCAAAAGTGTCCATCCACCATAAAGTGCATTTCCTATAACTACAGTGTGACGCGCTCGTAGACTTCAGTGACCGTATGCCCGTTTCACATTAACTACCGCAAGAGCAGTTTGCAGATCGACACGCTCTTCTGGCTTTTGCTCGCGAACGCATATACATACGTGAGTGAAAGCGTGAGAGCGTGCCTGGATGCGGTGCTCGTGTGCGATTGGTGATTGGGTCCTTATCGTTAATATTTAATATTATATTTAACCTTTATAAGCTCGTTCGCCCAGTCGCGACTCCGCATAACAGGCTCACACGGGTGCATTTGTTTATTATTTATTTATTTATTCTACGCTCAGTGCATACCATGCATTAGAGAAAGGAGGGGCTATCATCACACATATAAGGGGGGAAAATACAAAACAAAGGAGAACATAACACACACACACGCACACGCACACGCACGCACACACACACACACGCGATCAGTGTGCGTAATGCGGACTAACGAAGCAGGACAGTGGTTCTAGTCGTCGCATATTTTAGGAACGAAGGACTGGGAATATGTGACAGTGTTATGACACGGGATACTAACTTTGAGCATGTGGTCTAGACGCGGGGACATGAAGGAAGCTGGGCTGCTTCAAGTCCCACACGGATAAGGCGTATTCCAGGCTAGGGCGAACATAAGTTATTGTTGTCTTTAAAGCACTGCATAGGAGCAAGTGAAGAATTTCGTTATAGAAAGCTTAGCATTACGATTGGTATTAGATGCGATATAGTAAACATGCAAATTTCAAGAAAGATTTTTAGTTATGTAAACTCCGAGGTATTTATACGTAGTTACAGAATTTAGTGAAATACCTTTAAGTAGGGCAGGGAGATCGACTGTGAGAAACTCTCATTGGTTTACCTTTCACTACGTTCAATTTCATATTCCACAATTTCCACCAGGCAATGATGTTATTAAGGTCAGTTTGGAGAGTAGTAGTATTAGCGTCCGAAGAATTTTTTCCGTAAATCATGAAGGCTTCAGCAAAAAACCAAAGAAAAGAAGCGATTTCCTTATGTAAATCATTAGTTTAAATAAGAGATAACAAAGGTCATAGAACTGGGGGGGGGGGGGGTATTTTGTAAGAGTCCACCTAGTAGACTGTGCATTTCGGCCACTGCTGATTGGCTATAGGGCCGCCCGTCTCCTTCTCTCTAGTACAGCTGCATGCTCTATCCAATCAGCAGCGACCGAAATGGACAGTCCACTAGGCGGACTCGTACAGAATACTCCCCCCACCCCGATCCTTTGAGGCACACCTGATCATACAGGCGTCACAGGTGAGTTAGCCCGAGTTAGCGTGAGGACTGGGAACGAAGGAGCCTTCGTCCTTTCATCCTTTCAGCCTTTCATCCAAAAATCCATCTTTGTCTTCCACGACTAGACCTTGTTTGAAATCATTCGCAATACTCAGATTACACTTACACTACAGTGTCTGGTGTCCGCTGCATACAAAGCTATTCTGTGTTTTTTTCGTTATCTCGTGTTACTTGAGTGCTGTCTCTTTCATTCTTTTATTTTATTTTAATGAAAAGAAATACAAGTCTGTTGCAGTACGGTGGCGATGGCTACACTTTACCTATACATTAGGGAATAAAAACGATAATAACAAGAAAATAAAACACTGGCTCACGAAATTCAAAACTTAAGCGCAGCCTTCAGAAAGGGAGAGAGCAAGAGAAAGGTAGATGCTCTTTAATTAATCTTGGAGAGGCGTGGCGTGGTACTTTAGGTGGGTATGATTAAATATGAAATCATATACACAGTGCACAGCACATACAGAACACACACAAAATGCACCACAGCACACAACAATGTACCTCCATGAGACCACTGTTTATGAGGAAGTTTAACAGTGGCATCGTTGCACGAGATGCACACGCCAGGTTAGCTCATCGGCCAAGTGTGTGTCTTAGCTCAAGGGAAGACAGCTTTGATGAATATTCAGTGGGGACATTAGGGCTGTCCTTTGTAGTGTACATGGCCTGCAAGCGCCAATTAAGTGGGCCATGTCCTCCCGTATATTCCATGCAGGGCAGTGATTACCTTAGCCATTTGATTTGGAATAGGAAGTATTTAGTAATTGTGACATTCAGCCTAATGCAGAGTAGACATGTCCGATCACGACTTTTAAAGTCACATGGCATGGAAAACTAGCACATAGGATCGTAAGTGCAAATAGATGCCTGCCAACTCTTTGGCGCTGTCGGGGAGACTCGCAAGTTCCATTCAATCCGCCCATTGTGCGGACACGTCCATAAATCTCCTGAAAAACTGTCATAACTCTACCACAAAACAACAACAAACATAAAGCGCGTCATGCAGCACAGCAGCATCCTAACAGCAGTTACGATCTATATAGGTAGCTAGCCGAAGTGGCATTTAAATCGAAGTCGTTTATGTGTAGGCTCGTAGGCTTAATTCGCTTCAGATCGAGACACACGTTGAGAAGTGGCCGTGAGCCAAAGGTCTAAGCGGCGAATTACGCTTCGCATGCCTACCGCACTCCTGCGGACGTGCGGACAACTGAACATGTCGCACACAGGTGCGGAAATTTGGCTTACATTGCTCCTGCAGACCCAGTGCAAACCGGAATGTGCGTACCTGTGTACGTCATGTGCAGTTTTATACACGTGGGCGGAAGGCTGCGAGGATTGAGCGCAAGTAGCCCTTAAAAGGAAGCTTTAGCTCGGTCGCTCCTATCTAAATACATGAGAAAGGAGAAATCGTTTTTCTCGGCAACCACTGCACCAGATTTGATTAGGTTTCTATCATTTAAAAGAAAAGGAAAGTATAATCTAGCGACTATTGGTAGCTAACTTTTCATTTAGGCCGTCAATATTTCTATGAAAATTGCTGGACATCGCAAATGTTCAGCATACTTGGGCCATTACGCGTATGCTGGCTGCCAGCTGGCCTCGCGGACAACTTGGGTCACGGGGTACGTGCGCGAAAAGACGCCTGCGTATGTGATATTGGTATGCACCCATTCATGACCAAGCCGCCTGGTGAGCACGGCACTTGATTGGTTGTCAGGCGCGCGCGTGACGTAGCACACTCGCAGGGCAGGAGGCGAAGAGGGCATGCGCCTGCTTCCAAACACTTCCAGCGCGGCCGCTTGATGGATGGCTATTGCAACGAAATTGCAGCCAAGATACTACGGCTAGTGGGGCATACGGAGTTTCAAGTGGATGCTGAGATTAAAAGATATATTGAGTCGTGGTATTATGCGGCATTGTGGTTGGTAACGAGATTACCACTTTGTCTGTCTGCCGATGTGCTCATCAAGTTTCACGGATGACTTGGGCATATGCGGCAGGTTGCACAAGAAAGCTATCGCTGGTTTTGGCAATCAACTTCGACGGTTTCTGCCACAATTTCTTGTACAGCAACCCTTCGGCTCCTTCCCTGCCGATCGCAGGTGATTGCAGCTGCGGAAGCCGCAGTAAGCGGCAAGGCGAGAAGTATGAACGTAGACCCATCAGTGGTGACGGCGCATGATCAGAGGCAAGCTATACAAGTATATAAAACGATGCGTTATCGGTGTAGATCAGGGTAAACGTCGGCCATGCATCTATAAGCAGGTTGTTCGGGCGCCTTAAACAAGCGTGCCGATGACTGCATACACTAATGTAGCACATGTTACAAGTTTGAGAGAAGTCATTCTTTTCGCGTGTCCATATGCATATGCATCTCATTTTTCTGGTTTTTTTTCTCACTCTTTGTTTCCTTTTTTCTTCTTTTTTTTGGCCAGGTCTTTCGCGCCATGCTACCGTTCTCACACGTAAGTCAGACCAACTTGCGCAAGCTTCCATCCTGGGACGGTACTCTAGTTCGAACGGTCCTTTTCGGTGATACTATCGTGAGATTTCACCTGAATGGCGCGAGCTGCATTGGGGTCTATATGAGCGAGAACATTCTGGGTACAACACAAAGGCAAGCTGTGTTGTCGCAGCACCAATATTGATATCACCAGTCGTCGCCGCCGTGTTAGGTGCTAGTGCCAAATCTGGCGAAAGTATCCCCGAGTGTGAGCGCTGAGCATGAGAAGGTCGAAGGTGAGCGCGCATGTCCTCGTCAAGTCTGGCCTCCCGCGCCCTATCTTGAAGATTATCTCCAGCGTGCGCAATGCTTGGGCGAGCCAAAATGGCTGGTGGCTGCATGCGCTGCATGTGCGCTGTCTTCGCACGCGGCGCCTAGTGATGGAGGTTGCGTAATATCACGTATTGAAGACACGTTGAGGGGAGAGACACCAGCCTGAAGCGTTCTCGCCGCTATGCTTGAGCTGTTCATCCCGCCAGCGTTGTGACAGCGTGTGCGCGCTGTCATCGAGTGAGATCTGTTGATGTTTTCCTGTGCGCGCGTAACACCATGCTTGATAATTTAATTAGTAAGGGAATCTTTGCTGCAATTATACGGTCGATAAAACTACGAAGCTTGATTTGTAATGCTTTTGCTATAGCGCTATCAATGCTTCGCTTGTCGGCCGAAACTGCCACATCTTTCTTCTTTTCTTGAGCCTCCCAGCGCCCCCTCTTCTTTTTAATGCTTGAGTGGTTTTTTTTTTCTTTAAAGCCACATAGCCTTTTCTAAAATATAGCTGCGTCAGCGTTGCGCGATTATAGTTTTACGCTAATGCATTTCTCTATACGTGCCCACACCCACGCGCACGCACACAAACACTGCAGGCGTCCGCATTCCGGTGCCACCGCATGCTCTCTAACTCCACTCCCCTCCTCTGACGTATTGATAAGGTCTCTGGCGTGTTTAGCATGACACTCCTCGATTGCCGGCCTCCGGGTGCTCCGAACACGTATTTTCGAATTAACGAGCGCGGACAGTTTGTCAGGCGCGGCTAAGCGATGCGAATTCGACGCCCCGCTTGGCTCTTGGGCGCAGATGAATCGTTCGCGCCTGCGGCAACGCAGCGTAGTCCGGGCGCGTGCGTCGTCCTCGTAGCTGTCCGCCGCGCAGATGCGCTGTTGAGCGCCATCTCGCATAGCAGAGAGTGGCGAGTGGCGCTCGCCAACTCACACGTCCGCGATGTCGTCGGCTGGGAGCTTTGTTAACCAGAACGCGCATACGGCGAAGGCGTTGCGTAGCTGTCCTTGCTTGGCGCGCGCTAATTCCTTGGTGCAACGAAAAGCGGCAACAGCGGTTTGTCCTCGTCTACTCTGAACGTTCTGATGTGAAGATGTTGAGGCATCGCTTGTTTCGAACGCTTTTATTCTTGGAGTTTCCAAAGAATAAAAAAAAAAGAAGAGTCATGAGTAAAGTAAAAAAAAGGGTAAAAGATTCTCTAGTGATGCACGTTTAAGAGCTTACTTGTTACAGACTGGTGTAGTGTCTCCATTATTGCACCCACGCGTGAGAAAAATTGTTGCACCGTTAATTTACGGCCTCTATAGCGATTTCCGAATAGATACCAATTTTCAATGGCTCGTATGGAATATTCATGCGTGCATTCTTGTATCGCTCACTAATCTTGATTTTCATCGGCGGCGAACGTAACACTGCAGAAAGAAAACCAGTAGTACTCTCCGAAAGGGTGCACCACTTATTTGGCGTTGTCATGAATTTTCGCATGTTTCGCTGAAAAAAAAAAGAAAGTACGGTTCCGACCTAGCAAGGAGTGATTTTCATTGTTAAAGGAAAGCGGGGGACGGGCTCTCAAGAAACGTGCAGAATGCGTAAAAATAATGTAAAAGTCGGATCTTGCTTCTTCTATGCCTCCTTGTCTAATTCTTTAACTGGAGCGCGCAGAATAACTGTGGTAACCCTGACATACTGAGTAACACGTAAGAAAACTAGGGCGCATGCAGCTTGCTGCGCCTAAAATAAAGGTTTTCGCTGGCACAATTTTGCGGCTCACCAAATAAAATGTGAACCCCTCAGCCACCCCCAACGCTACCTAGATCAGCTAGCGTTGATGTTCATTGCATTTGTTAGTTATTATTTTTTCTACAATAACGTGAGCCCATTGCGGGCTGTTACAAAGTGGGAAAAATGTGTGACAAGGTAATTACATGGCACGTAAGATGCCCGATGTAATTACAATGTAATCACTCCGCGGTGGCTTAACGGCTACGGTGTTCGGCTGCTACGCACGAGGTCGCGGGATCAAACTGCAGCCGAGGCAGCCGCATTCCGATAGGAGCGAAACGCAAAAACGCCCGTGTCCCGTGCATTTGGTGCGCAATAAAGAACCGCAGGTAGTCAAAAATAATCCAGAATCCCCCGCTACTACGCGCCTCATAATCGGGTCGTGGTTTTGGCACGTAAAACCAAAGTAAAAGTATAGCAAGATTGTCGGCGTGAAGATTGCTCCACTCTACAAATGTTTTTACCAGAAAGGAGTATTTAAGCCCGTAAAGTCTGAGTGAATTGCGGGCAAAAAAAAAAAAAACATGAGGGTGGTCAGTATATATATATATATAGTCATATAATGAGAAGCCAACAAACACTGACACCGAGTACAACATAGGGGAAATTGCATGTGCTTAATAAATGAAATAAAATGATAAATTAATGGAAATTAAAGTGGATGAAAAAACAACTTGCCGCAGGTGCGAACCGAACCCACAACCTTCGCATGTCGCGTGCGATGCTCTACCAATTGAGCTACCGCGGCGGCGTTTCCACATCCACTTTCTTGAGTATTTATGTGTACTAGTAGAACCCTGGGAGTTCTGGGAATTATGGGAACCCTGGGAGTTATGTGTACTAGTAGAACCCTGGAACCCTGGGAGTTAACCCCCTTCCTTCTCGTTTATTACATACGAGGGTGTCGAATCCGGCAACATTGATGCCTTCAGGTAGCATATGTGGGTTTATTGACCAGTTGCCTTCACCCGAAAAGATCACGTTCTCGTGACGCCTGCGGCAAAAAAGACGTTCCACGTCCGCCGCCAAGGTCTGTGAGTGGGGGCGCTGGCTAACACTCCCAGGGTTCTACTAGTACACATAAATACTCAAGAAAGTGGATGCGGAAACGCCGCCGCGGTAGCTCAATTGGTAGAGCATCGCACGCGACATGCGAAGTTTGTGGGTTCGGTTCCCACCTGCGGCAAGTTGTGTTTTCATCCACTTTAATTTCCATTAATTTATCATTACTTTATTTCATTTATTAAGCACATGCAATTTCCCCTATGTTGTACTGGGTGTCAGTGTTTGTTGGCTTCTCATTATATGACTAATAAATATCGGGTCCCTCGGTTAACCCCCTTTCTTCTCGTTTATATATATATATATATATATGTGTGTGTGTGTGTGTGTGTAAACTCTCAGTTGTACGAACGTCGGTTTATCGAATATTTCAGAATAACGAACTTTTAAAAATCCCCGGCAGTTTTCTTATAGATTGTATGCAAAAATGTTTCACTTCAACGGATTTCGGAACAGTCAATATTTCAATTTAACGAACTCGCTCAGAGGACCAAGGCTTATTTTTACCGTCAGAGCCGATGCTCGCCCTCATCAAACCGCCGCTCCAGCGGCAATGTTACGTTGCTGGCACTACAGCGCCCCTGGGGCAAAGGGGCGGCGCGGAAAACGAATGGCAACGAGGCATGGCCTCCGAGATCACCCGCACAAAACGAGCAAGCATGTGATCTGGGAGGCCATAAACAAAGTAACATCGCTAGCTTACAACGCCGCCAAAGCAGAGCGGCGATCAGTCACACCACAAACCCCGTGATGTGCGTTTTTTTTCCGACCGGCTAATCGTGGCATGGTTGTCCTCTCTTTCGAAAAAGAGGCGAAGAGGACGAAGAAGAGACGAAGAAGAGGCAACTGCCGAGCCAGTTTCAAGCCCTATAACTCTAGCTGAGGTTGTAGGGTACACTGGAAAGTTGAGAGACTTTGTGTCTCAACAGCAAGCTGTGCCAGAAGAAGTGTACAAAAACATTGACTCTTTGGACAGTTTTGTTACTTCCTGTGCTTTGATAGTACAAGTGCAGAAGATTACAGATTATTTTTCTAAATGAGAAAGGCAGAAGTATAACTAATGAACCTTGTACTTGTTGATAAGTACGAATTCCATTTCACACATTTCTAACACTATGGATGTCATGTCTTTTGCTCCATGAATTGCACTGCGAACTTTTGACTCTATGCCATGTCTTATCTTGGCCTAGTAAATATTCAGTTTAGTGAACTTTCAGTTAAGTGAACTATTTCTTTCAGTCCCTTGAAGTTCGCTCAACTGAGAGTTCACTGTGTGTGTGTGCGTGTGTGCGTGTGTGCGTGTGTGTGTGTGTGTGTGTGTTTGTTTGTGTGTGTGTGCGTGTGTGCGTGTGTGCGTGTGTGTGCGTGCGTGCGTGCGTGCGTGTGTGCGTGCGTGCGTGTGTGCGTGTGCGTGTGCGTGTGTGTGTGTGTGTGTTGTGTGTGTGTGTGTGTGTGTGTGTGTGTGTGTGTGTGTGTGTGTGTGTGTGTGTGTGTGTGTGTGTGTGTGTGTGTGTGTGTGTGTGTGTGTGTGTGTGTGTGTGTGTGTGTGTGTGTGTGTGTGTGTGTGTGTGTGTGTGTGTGTGTGTGTGTGTGTGTGTGTGTGTGTGTGTGTGTGTGTGTGTGTGTGTGTGTGTGTGTGTGTGTGTGTGTGTGTGTGTGTGTGTGTGTGTGTGTGTGTGTGTGTGTGTGTGGAGAAACTCCTCCAGAAGGCTCGCGTACAGGATATGATTCAAATTTAAGTTCATTTTGTGCAAGTGGTATGAAATTCTTAAGTGGAAATTTTCCTGCGCTTAGCAAGATCCACGAGCGGCGATATGTGCCAATGTAAATAAGTATGTAACGCAATTTTTTTTTCTATCACAATTCTAATAGATAAACCCTACAGCAAGATGCTATACCTTCTCTAACTTGTCGATGAAGTAGTTCAGATATGGATACCAGACTATACTTGAATATTTTCGCCTATATGACGCAGACGACACTAAACAACCATAAAGGTTGTACACCATGCATTAATTACCATCGAAGATTCGTTCAGTAAGAAATGGTTACGGACATTTGTCACGGAACAATAAGCAGTGATCGGCGAAGAAACGTAGTTCGACTAATGAACTGATATTTTGGGCAATGGTATTATTATAAGTCAGGAACAATAAGGGTCCCTGAACCGACCCATGTGGTATTCACCGGAATATATGAAAAAAGTAGGCCATCGTTCATCGGCTATCTCGACATACAGTTACTTTACTTATTTTATTTTATTTCCGTGTTATATTTTCTTTCTGAGTCCGTCATTTTATTTCATTAGTTCTATACTCAATATTTATTGATAATGTGCTGTGCCGTATTCATGAAAAAATGGCTATCTTTCACTTATTGACAGACGATATCTTTCACTTATTGGGCCTTGCCACCCTGCCAAGGGTGGCGAGACCCAGTCAGGCACGTTCAATGCCTTTTGTCGCGTCCCCCAAGGCATTTCTGTAAGGGATGTCTTGAATAAATGAATAAAGAAAGAAAGAAGACCCGCCTAAACATATATTTCCCACAAGCCGTCTAAGGGTATTGCTTCTCTAAGGTGAGAGTGTATGGTTAGCGCTCGTGGTGTCGCTGTCTAGCGTCATCTCCCCGAACCAGCTCGATCGGGTCGTGAGAGCGCTCCGGGAGGCCGCGGCTCATGGGGCCCTGGACTGAGGACTCCACCGTCGTCCAGGGCTCATCCAAGGACCCTGCACTGTACCTTTATTTTAATAGATATTTTCTCTCTACCTCCCTCTCTCTAAGGTGATGTTTATGCAAAGCAAAGCCAACCCATACGCCAGAAATAAAACCGCATAGTTGTTCGCGTAGACCTTATAAGAAGAATTTTTATTTGGGAAACCGTCTACCACTAAAAAGCACGCACAATATATATATATATATATATATATATATATATATATATATATATATATATATATATATATATATATATATATATATATATATATATATATATTAGTCATATCATAAGAAGCCCACAAACACTGACACCGAGGACAACATAAGGGAAATTACTTGTGCTTAATAAATGAAATAAAGAAACCATAAATTAACGGAAATTGAAGTGGATGAGAAAACAACTTGCCCCAGGTGGGAACCGAACCCACAATCTTCGCATTTAGCGTGCGATCCCCTACCAATTGAGCTACCGCGGTGCCGTTTCCCCATTCACTTTCTTGGGTATTTATGTGTACTAGTAGAATCCTAGGAGTGTTAGCCACCGCCACCATGCCCAGACATAGACGGCGGACGTGGAACGTCCTTTCTGCCGCAGGCGTCACAAGAACGTGATCTTTTTGGGTGAAGGCAACCGGTCAATAAACCCACACATGCTACCTAAAGGCATCAATGTTGCCGGATTCGAGACCCTCGTTATGTTATAAACGAGAAGGGGGTTAACCGAGGGCCCCTCAGTTAACCCCATTTCTTCTCGTTTACATATATATATATATATATATATATATATATATATATATATATATATATATATATATATATATATATATATATATATATCTTTGAACATCCCCTCCCCTTTATTATTGCGATAGCAATCATATGGACATTCCAGGCGAATTTCCGCCGTCGTTGTTGGCGTTGCCGTGGCATACCGTAATAAGTCCACGTGCGATAATATCCCGCCTCGAGCGCTGTTTTCTATGGGTGCCAGGGAACGCGTGCGAAGGTGAGCCGAGAGGGATGGTTGCTTGAGGCGCGCCGTCCTACAGCGTGCCCAATTATAGAGTCACGTGATTAAACGCTCGCTGGGGCGGGAGGGGACCAGGGGAGCGTGACGTCAGCATCGTCCGCTGTACAGCGTGACCCGCTGTAGACTCTCTTGCTTTACCCAGGCCGTGGCTGCGCATGGCCGTCCGCATGGCTGAGGGCATATGCGGGCCCTGCGTCGTATCTTGGAGGTGATCTTCGGCGGGTGCAAAGATTCCCGAGCCGAGATTGCTGGTGTCTAAATGTGCACTGTCTTTCGGGGCGCCCGGTTTTGGAAGTGGTGTAATTTCTGCTGTCGGACACGTGTTGAAGTGAGAGGCAGTCCGAAGTGATCGCTCCCCGAGGCTAACGCACTTCATCGATAGCAATGCATTACACAGCTAGCCGAATGAAGGTTCATAGAAGCCTTACTTCGTGTATTTGTCTGATGCACGGTAGTTGTCTAATGGATCGTTATCAATAGTTTGCCTTCCGGGTGAAACTGTGACTTTCTTTTAAATATGACAACAGTTCATCTTGCGAGCGGTGGACGAGGACTGCGGTCTTCTTTGCATTCACTTCAGAACTGCATGCTCCAATAAAAAGCACATAGCGCTCTAATCACATTCCATCTCACGAAACAATCGGGCTTATTGTTGTCTCAAACTGCAGAAATTTACCACCGTTATAAATTAGGTTCAACTATTGCACGTACCAGCAGCTGCCCGCAGTAGCTTTCCGCGTGGGCCGACTGACGACGACGACAAAAACAAAAGAAGTAACTTTTTTGTACATATAAACATATAGCAGTTTGTGTGGAGCCCAATCTAAATCATGTCATCAGCACAATCGTGCCAGCGCATTGCACCACCGAATGGCGCCACCTTCCTTCGCGCACCATTCACTCCGAATATTCCTTGCAGTTGCTCGCGCTAGGAAATCATTAACATCGACGGAAAACAGTGCAGGCGGTTCACGCACCCGTACGTATACGGAGCTAGCTTACCGTCCGCGAGTACGCTTCTTTTACGCACAATACCCGATCGCTTCTGTTTTTATCGCGAGCGCAGCCACAGCGCGCAATACGGCAGCGTGTATTCATTAAATGCCAGTGCAGAACTCGTTTTCTTTTTTCTTCTTTTTTTCGCACGGCAGCGCGACTGTTCCTCCAGGGCGCGAATGAAAGCGCGTGGAACGGCGGCCGTGAACGTGCGCCACGCGCCGCTATTTATACGCCTCGCCGCGGTAACTTCCGACTGCGTGAGAAAAGGGTAACTCTGCTGTGTGCAAACGGCACTGCATAAGGCTTTTGGCTAATGAATCAGGCTACGCCGGCGCGGAGTTATTAGCACTCCCGCAAAAAAAGGAAGAGAAAAGTTGTCGCACAAACGCCAACAGTGTGTGTAGGGAGAACTGCGGAAAGACACCCCCCCTCCTTCTTCTTCACTTCTCCCTGCGGGAAGACCCGTGTCGCTTTCGCATAAAACCGCGCACCCAGTCGTATCGCGCCCGAAATTTATCACCTTGCACAGCTCGGAGGGTTCAAGGCTATGCATGCCCCATTTTTGTTTTTCTTAAGCCGCGTAGAACAAAACAATCGCACTGCTGCACACCGGAAACTGATGTGAATCATCTTGTTTCGGCGACAAAATCTCGACGCCGCTGTGCACGCTCACGGCCGAAGCATCGAAAAGAGAAAGAAAAGTGAGGAGGAGGGAGGGAAGAATGTGGGGACCGCAGAGGCCCCTTTGGAGAAGTCGGAGATTCGTAGTGCGTGTAGCTTAAGGGGGGGAGGGGGGGGGGAAGCGAAAAGAACGGAAAAACGAGCTTAGGAGAGGGGGGTGGGAAGTGAATCGGAGAGAAACGCGCTGCTTCGCTGCCGCTGAGAGACGCGCCATGATACTTTGGGAGCAGCGCGCGTAGGTCGTACGTCTTATTTCGTTCTCGGCGCGCGACTGAAGCCTTGGGCGCGGTTCCCTGCCACGAACAAATGGCGCGCTGCTGTATCTTTGCGCATTGTGTTTATATGTATGCCCTTCGAGCCGTGCAGCCTCGGAGTATTCCCTCATGTTTTCTGCACTTGACTCTTGACTAAGAAAACCAAACGAAAAAAAAAGGGCGAACTGTAACGGAGGGACAAACATACACACATGCTCTGGCATCGGAGTCACGAGGAAGCGATGGCATGCGGAGTTTCTGGCCATTGTTGGACTACGGAAAGGCGGAAGAACCGTATACGTGCCGATCCAGGCCGGAAATAGTATTTCAAAAAAGATGACAGTCAGCGCATATAGAAAGAGAAACATAAATCCCGCCGATGCAGAAAGCACGCGGATACTTCGAAGTGATGCGTGGTTTCAGGATACGCGAAATTCGCACTGTTGGTGTTCTCGACGGTACGCCACGATGGAGAAAGACTCGAAGATTCGCGTGCTTTTAAAGACGACTAGGCGTTGCACGTCGTAGGGCGCTGCGAGCAGCGCGTCGATCTTTGCCGTAAACAGGGAAACGCATCTTAAGTGGCCGGGTACGGGTCCTCACACTTTCTTCGATATGAGGTGCGGAAAGAACGTTTCAACCAACCAGAGCTATGGGTACACCTTTTGAGAATGTGTGAACGACTGCCAAACGCCGGCTTACTTCACGTGCAGTGCTCACGGTATCATAGTCCAACCGACAACGCCAAAGGCGGCTCCTGCAGCTTTGCGACTTCCTCTTCTGTGTGGTCATATTTAGTACAGCGGAAGGTGAACTGATTGAAGAGAATCCTGAACGTTTGGCAACGAACACAGAACTCACCTATACATGGAAACGCTGTCACATACCGGCAATGTCGAACGGACCGTGAAGCAGACCTTATGCGGCGGCAGGGCTCCAATAATTCGTTGAAGTACACACAACCTGGTATTCTACTCCCGTACATGATTGGGAAAATCTCTTGCTCAGCCTCAAGCAAAGTTCTGTCTTACCAGTGCTGGTAGCATTTGTAAAACAGACAAATGCGGTGACATTGTGACAACAGACAATAAACGTCAAGATGACGAAAGACAAGCGAACTGCGCATTTTAAGCATACGAACGGGGTTTGGCGAACTAGATATCGGGCAGCATGAGTACTTGGTGTTCATTGCTCTTCTTCCGCGCATTCTGAAGGCAAATAAAAAAAATATCTTGGCTCTCAACAAGATCTGTGCCCAATCTCAAACACCCTACGACTTCTTAAACGTATCTCTAACCGACGAGGGGGACACAAAGAAGAAAGCCTTCTCCGCCTCGTGCTATCCTTTGTCATATGTCACATTACCTACGTTTCTGCGTACCTCAACTGGTATCGGGCTGAGCAAAACAAGCTCGACACCCTCATACGAGGGGTCCACAAGCAAGCACTTGGCCTCCCGCATTGCACCAGCACTGAACTCTTCTACCAACTGGGAGTTCACAACAACCTTTCCGAACTCATTGAAGCCCAACAACGCTCTCAGCTTGAACGGCTCACCCTTACTGAAACGGGACGCTTTATCCTATCCACGCTTGGCTTCACCTACCATCAGCAACAGGGCCCCAAACAACCGATCCCGACCGACATCCGTAGCTGGATCTACATAGACCCTATCCCTAAAAGCATGCACGCTGAATATAACAGGGCCCGGCGCCAAGCTCGGGCCGGAGCTATCATAAAAGCTCTTGCTCATGTACTTGGCGTGACATTTGTTGATGCAGCCCAATATTCCCATGGCACACGATTTGTGGCCGTGGCCACACGCGATGGAGTCCTACACCACGCCTCCAGCGTCACTACCCCCACTGCCGAGACGGCTGAAGAAGTGGCCATCGCCCTGGCCACTCTAGATCCCATAGACCTGTCACACCATCATGTGTGACTCTCACTCAGCCGTCACTAACTTCAGCAAAGGCCGTATTTCTCCCCAAGCTCTTCGCATCCTCTGCCACGCACCACACTCTAAGGACAGCATAATCTCCCTGACATATATCCCGGCCCATGCGGGCCCTGTCCACCCACACCTCCCCAATCTCGACGAGGTCACCCACTCCATTGCGCGAGGCCTAGTCAACCGCGCCGGAGTCACTGGAGATGAGTTGGACACCAGGGACAATCTGACAACGTATAACGATCTGGTTAAGGCATTTTACCTCAGTCGCCGAACCTTCCCCCCGCCTCACCCCAAGTTAAGCCGGGTGCAGCCTACCACCCTGCGTCTGCTACAACCAAACACGTACCCTTCCCCCGCCCGCCTCCACCTTATATTTCCAGACGTCCTGAATATAATGTTCAGCGACAGTCCCTGGCATCCGTTCTAGCGCACCTTGACAGTAGACCATTGTCCCTCGACACGATTTTCACGTGCCGCCGACAGACGACATCGTAGGTGAAGGCGACGAAGGAAATAATTCGGTTTTTGAAAGAGACGGGATTGGACAAGCGGCTGTGACAGTGATTTCACGTACCACGCCAGATTGATGGACTCTAACGGACGATGTGTGCGTGCTGTGCTATGTGCTCTCTCTCTCTCTCCCTTCCCCATCTTTCATCGCCCCCATCCCTCTCCCATGTGTAGGGTAGGAAACCGGTTAAGCTAAACTGGTTAACCTCCCTGCCTTTCCTTCTCCACTTTTTCCTGTCTTCCTTCCAGACGTCTACACTACCCCCAACTGCCGGTGCTGTGGCATTCACACGGCTACGCTTCCGCATATGCTGTGGGAGTGCCCAACACAGTACACACAGACTAACACCACGACTCTGTCGTCGAGGTTGCATGAGGCTCTGCGGAGCTCCGCCCTCGACGACAAAACCTGGGCGACCCAGCATGCCCGTGAGGCGGCGGCGACAAGCCCTTGACGTCCCCTCATGGGAGGCTTAAGCCCGGCCATCATAAAGTGCTGGCTGCACAATAAGTGTTTATCCCTCCTCCTCTGGGGAAAATGGCTTCAATAACTTTACAAGCGAAACGAACACAAGATGCACAGACACCACTGCGGGGTTGTTTTCTGTATATTAGTGTACGTTATAGTGTAGCCTAACACTAACGCCGTGAGCTGTCTATTCTGGAAAAAAAAGAAAATCTGCCTCCATTCCACCCTGGAAAGTAGAATATATACCTGGTTACGCAGCTTCCATTAAAACCCATATGTTCAAACCATATCTGTCAAAAACAGAATGGACGTTATTTCGTTCCCAAAGACGCGAAATTTGTTTTGGTAGCATACCATTAGGTCTACATATTCATATGCCTCGCCATTCGACTTGGATGGCGTTTCGAGATTTCAGCGCGAAAAGCGATGTAACAGAAGTGCTGAATTCGCACCCCTGCTCAAAACATACTTTCTTTGGAGGCTGTGGTGTTTGACAGCTGTGGGTGTAAAGTGCTGGTCCCATCGCCATACGCCAAGCCAGTCGGCCAGCGCAGCCGCGCGAAAGAAAACTAAAGTAAATAATTATCAGTGGTCTTAATAGTGGTCTTAGTAAATAAGAATCCGTTTCTTTTTATTGTGCTCGCGTCCGTACTTGCTGGAACCCCTTATACGTTCACCATGCACCAACTGGCCCAGCAAACCACACTACCATAACTCACTGCTTTTGACTGAACAGGTTAAGAGATGATAAAACTACCGCGCCAACAAATTCAGACGAACCTCAACAAGCAAGCAAACACAACGTGTGATGAAGGCGTGTTGTAAGAAGAGAACTTTATGAGGACGACTTTCGGGGCACTTCAAAAGCTGCATTGCGTTGCAAATTATAGCGGCGTCATCACCCTTTCATGTGGTGGGCGCGGAAAAAGGGTACTTATTGATAATGATAAAGTAAAATACAGTGGTCTTTTTTTTTCTCGCCATGCGTATATAAAATTGATTAGGCATTTAATTTTCGTTGAATGAATCAAACTGTGTCTCCTTATAAATTTTAAAAAATTCTCAGTTACTCCCAAAAGGCGAACCACCGATTGCGGCAGAAAATTAGCAGATAGCTGTAGGAAGTAAGAATAGTTTTTTCTGCCGTATAAACTTCTAAACATTTGCTTACTAACTAAATTAAAAATGATAGAATGTGAAAGTGTGACTCAACGAGGACGTAGAAAAAACAGACGCACAGAGACAGCGCTGTCTTTGCGTGTCTGCTTCTTTCTACGTCCTTGTTCGGTCACGCTTACACATTCTATCATGGATTCAAATCAACTAGCCCATCAACGTATTTTAACTAAATTTACCAACACGGTGTTACGCGTGCACAGGTAAACATGAACACACTTCGCTCGATGTGCGCGAAAAGTCGCCGTGAAAATTCTGGAGTGAGGAATCACGGCAGCAGCAAGCGAGTTGAATTAATGCATATCTCGCTTCAGCGCGAACGAAACGTTGAAAGTACAGCGCATACGAAGCTACCGGCACTATGCGATCTCTGAAAACATCGCAGAGCGCTTTGAAGATAAGGCCCGCGCGGGCGCGTACTTTAGCCCCGTCGCAGATCGCTTTCAAGGCACATGATTGCCGACAACGCGTCCCTACGGCGTCCGCCAAAGCGTCTACTACGGCGTCCGCGATTGGCATGACCAACGCCATAGTAGACGCCGTGGTTGTCTCCACATTGTGCGGAGCGGCGGGCGAGGAGGACATCCAGGCACCGCAGTAGCCGCTGGAGAAGAACGCCCCTCCTCCCTCTCCTCACCCCCTGCCTCGCGCGCCGCAGGAGAGATCACGCATGCGGGCTGCGCTCCTCGCTCGCCGAGCTTGAACCACGTTCGCCGGCTCACTCTCACGCGCTTTCACTCTTGCAGAACCTGACCGCAACGCCGACGGCAAAAATGCGCCTGGAATGACCATATAATTGCTATAGCAATAAAAGAGTTTTTTTCTTTCCCAATAATTGTTCCCGCCTCACATAGTCACGCTTCCATCGCTGCTCCCAATACCACCCTTACTGATGTCGGTGACAATCTGTTCTGAAGCGCTCTTCGCCCGTAGCTTCACAACCTATTTGGATCGACCTTGGTGGATGTACAACGAGGGTGGCTAGGGTGTTATACATGTACCACCACCCTAACTGACGTTAAAGGACGTTATACTAGCACCACCACCACCAGTGACGTTCGGCACGCGCTCATGCACGTGTGCGGAAGTGCAGCATACGTCCTTGTTCTTCTAGACCATCCGCTAAGCGCAAGTGTCTTATTGAACTAAATTATTGTTTTAAAGTAAACTGCGTCAGAAAATGCGTAAAGTAAGACTTACACACAAGCTGCAGACATGATAGCTCCATATTGTTATTTGAATATGCCAGAAAACATAAATATGTTAGGCGGAAACTGAAAGACAAGGAAGTCTGTCTGTGTGGCCGCGGCCGATAGGAGGCGGCACCGCTAGCACAGCATAGCACCGTCATTTAATCCCAGTACAGCTAATCCAGAACCTCGGTCCGAAGAGCAAGACACTGCTGATTACCGCCATCGATCAAGTGATTGAAACGAAGAAACGACGGTGCTATACAGAATGGCAATGCGAGCCATAAAATTAGAGCTGTCGAAATGGGCGGAAACGAATCATGTACTGGGGGAACTACAGGATGGGTTCCGACAAGGCAGACGCTTAGAGGATAATATTTGTTCTCACTGCATAGAGATATTAGTACCACAGATAGACCTTTATTGCTAGCATTTCTTGATATTAAGGGAGCCTACGACAACGTAGACAGGCAGTTGTTGTTCGATATTTTCAAGCACAAAGGCATAGATAACGATTTCTTGGGGCGGCTGAGGGAGATCTATAGAGATAACCGAGTAAAAATTGTATGGGAAGGCCAACATTGTAATGAAGCGGCGGAAATTCACGAAGAACGGAAGCAAGGATGCCCTCTGTCTCCACTGTTTTTTTTAATTAAATGTATTTAAGAAGAGGTTGGTGCCGATGTGTGACGCCGGCTACTCCTCTTCTCTTACGTGAGAGTTATCATCGGAAAGTTGTCAACAATCACCAAACAGGACAAATAAACACATGAACGAACTTTCACGTACTAAGTCTCAGTGTCGCAATATAAATAAATGTTCGCGCAACAGAAGAGTTCACATAGCATAAATACTCGCAAAACCGAAATGTACACAGGCAGCGCATGAGTTCACATATCAATCAGGGGAACCTGGCAGCCTCTGCCTCCATCTGCGCCGTGCACATGCAGGACAGCAAACGAAGCAGCAGCGATCGCCCTCGCACTTCGCGACGCCGAGAGCAAGCGAAGGTCCGACCACGTCCTTACCGACTCACAAGCGGCGTGTCGTTTATACATGAATGGAACACTCCCTATATAAGCCATTCGAATCCTGGGTCGCACACTAGAATGGACCCACGGTATCGTCTGGTGCCCCGGGCACGAAGGCCTGCGGGGCCACGAAGAGGCGGACTGCGCAGGTCGAGGTCTCACTAGCCGAGCGGCAGACCACACCGTTCTTCAGCCCCCGACAGACCGACGAGCGACCCACACGTTACTAACCACAAGTCAACAAATACTGCAAGACCAACGTCTCGAAAGAACACAATGCGCTCCCCCACACAAAGCTCTCAATAAACTCCAGGCAAGGGACTGGCGCCGCCTGCAAACAAACACATACCCACACTTGTCTCGTCTACACGCAATCTACCCAGACATATATACGTCCCGGACATGTACCTGGTGGAGCAACCCCACAGCAAGACTGGCGCACATAACACATAAATGCACCGACCGTCCGGGCGACCCAATTTCGCCACGAGTCACAGCACACACACTCACTACGTGGTCTTTGGAGGCGAGACTCTCCGAGCTGGACCTGGGAAGCCAACTGGCGACCCTCGACCAGGCCCGGCGAGCTGCGATCGCCAGTGCAGCCCTGTCAGAGGGAACCACCCAGGAATAAGCACAATAATTTCTGTAATAATAAAGTTCCACCGCCACCACCACCACCACCACACAGTATGAATGTTCACAAAACCAAGATATTCACAAAGAAGATGTTGGGCACTTGAATACTGCACTCTAAATGCAACAAATAGAAGTGCTACATGAACACGAAGACACAATGAACATGTCATTAAGGGTACCTGTTAATAATAACAATGCGAGCTATAGCTATTGTATGTCTTAGTATTTTTGTGATATTTTTGATTCCTCAAAAAATTCTACTAAGGCGCGCGCAGCGATGGTTTGAAGTTTTTCTGTTGGCCATGGACCTGAAATTTTTCCTAAGGCTAGTGGCCGTCTATCCAAGTCATGTGTCTTTTCGAGAGAATCTTGCGGGGACAATCGTGATTTTTACATTGGATAAGAAGGTGTTCTATGTCGTCTTCAGCCTCTTTGCATGAGCATGAAGCACTGTTAGTTTTTCTTATCCTATACAGGAAGCTTTTAATATAGGCAGTGCCTAGTCGAAGCCTATGAACTGTTTTTTCAACATGTCTCCACTGTTTAAAATCTCCACTATGTCCTCTATGTCCTCCACTTTATGTTGAGGACATAGAAAGACAACTGGAAAATTAATCATTTGCGATTTGATTTATCACACACGCATAATGGACAAGTTCTGCAACAGAAGGTCCCCGCATTGATGTATGCTAACGACATGGTGCAACTGGCGGACAATGCAAGAGATTCACAGGCACTGGCCAATATGTGTGGCACAGTAACGATAAATTTACGCCTTAAGTTTAGCACAGAGAAATCAGGAATTATGATGTTTAATGGATAGATGAGTAACTACGTGGTGTCGATTCCACAGCGAGTCATACCCATAGTCAATAATTATAACTACCTCAGCGTATACATAAACGAAGGAAAGAACTCAATCACCCGCCAAGATAACCTGAAGACAAAATGGAAGCAGAATGCAACGATAACGAAACATAGGGCACCTTGAGGCCACAATAAATTTGAAGTGATGCGTGGGATCTTGAAAGGAGTCACGGTAACTGCGATAACGTTCGCAAATGCCATTATGTGCCTGAAATAGTATATATTGTCAGGGTTAGAAGTGAACCAAAGATTGGTGGACCGGTTGGCGTTGGGAGTCCACGGCAAAACTACAATTGGAGCAGTGCAAGGGCCATGGTTGGGTCTCGTTCGAAGTCAGAGAAGCGCCGAGCAAAATTAGTTTTGAGAAAAACACTTCGAAACATGGATCAAAATAAATGGGCAGCTAAAGTGCACAAGTACCTAAAAAGCGTGGACGCAGATTGGAGGAAGAGGTCAATAAGGTTGGCAACCAAGTCAAGGTAATTGAAAGTGTACATAGACAACCAGGAGGAAACAGAAAGAAAGTGATAGAAACAGAGACAGAGGATTGGATGCAAAGAATGGAAACGAAAAAGACCATGGATATTTATATAATGGGAAAAAATTAATTAGAAAAGAAAATTTGTACGATAACACGAAGGGAAGTGTCTTGCTATTTGAGGCTCGAGCTGGTTGCCTACTGACAAAACATACCGCAGCAAATATTCGCAATTAGATGAAGCATGTGTATGCTGCAGAAAAAATCAGAGACCAATGAGCACATCCTAAAGGAATGCGAAAGGATTCCCCCAGCGAGACCAGTAGGCAATGTGAACCTTCTAGGAGCACTTGGGTTGAAATTGGACGGAAGCATCAACTGGTCAGCAGTCGAGATAACCAAGAGACGTTTAGAGTCTTGGTGGAAAAAAGACAGAGAAGAGATTGGTACGATCGGATCATCTACCGGCATAGGCAGCGGTACAAGGTCGATATAGAAGTTTTAAGGGGAAAAAAGAGGTTAAGAAGATGTATACGAAGGTATTGAGATGAAAAACACGCATAGCATAGCTGATTAAATCAAGCAGGCTAGGTGACTATTTGTCACCGCCCCGTTTAAAAGGGGATGAAAATCAATCATCATCATCAGACGTCCTCATTCTTGTAGGCGCTGCGCATAGCGCAACTGCGTTATTGAATGGAATTTCTCAAAGTAACAAAAAAAACGCCAGAAAATTCGTAACGTATGATTTACACACCACCTACAGACATGATAGCGTCGGATTGCGATTCGGATATACGAGAAAACATAATGATGTTAAGCGTAAACTCAAACAGAAACCTTTTTTCCAGCTGTTGTTGTTTGGGTGAGCCCACCAAAAGAAATCCCGACCTAATAGAGGCCAATAGCTTCGCTGTCAAACAGTACGCGGGTATTCTGTTCTCCAAAGCTCTACGTTTGACGATGATGTTTAGGGCATCCCCTTTAGAACAGGGCGGACACAAAGGGTCACTTAGTCTGCTTGACTTAATTAGATTTTTCATCTATCGCAGTCTACCATTACGAGTATCTCTCCTTGATTATTATTTCTTCATTAAAACCTATATCTTTTTATTGTATAGTTACCTAGGCTTGTAACGACTCCGGTTCTATAAATTACTCCGGTGCTTTATTTCCATTAATATGTTAAATGTATCTAGTTTATGTCGACTGCTGACCACCTAATCCTTCCATCCACTTCAAATCACATCGCTTCAGGAAGTTGGGTGTTTCTTACGGATCTTGCTGGGTGAATTTTTCGGCATTCTATTACGATGCGCTGAGTCGTTTCCGGACTTTTGCTGCAGCAGACGCACGCCTCATCCTGTTGCGAATATTTGATCCGGTCTGTTTTGGTCGTCAGGCAACCCGCTAAAGGCTAAAATAGCAAGGCACTGCCCTTTGTGTTAACATACAGATTTTTCCATCCTGATTTCTATCTTGCCGTATTCGTAAATTTCCATGTTCTCTTTTTGTTTCCATCCTTCACATACACTTTACCGTACCTGTTTCTCCCACTTTCATTGATATAACTCCTGGTTATCTGTTTATACTTCACTTATCTGGTACGGTCGCCAACTTTCTTGACTCAATTCCGCATCCACGCTACCGAGGTACAGGCATTTGGGCACTTTCATCACCCCTTTATTTTCACCGATGTTCGTGAGTTCAAAACAAATCTTGCTCTGAGTTTCTCTGATTTCCAAAGAAGCCCGAATCACGTGAGCTTGCACTGCCTCATCTGTGGTCTTGCCATCGGCCCCCAATGTCAATCGGCCCACCGACCTTTGCTTAACTTTTCACCGCGATTAGATCAGCTCCGGCACAGTTACTCCTTTCCAAATTTCTCACCCCACCTCATATTTACTGCAGCACCCAAAGTGCTCTGTTTTATTATCGCTGTCATGCCGTTTTCCCTTCATCCTCAGATTATCTTGGTGGATGCTTGACTAGGTCTTTCATTCGTTTATGTCTACACACGGGTATTTATATTGCTTAACTATGAGAATGTCTTGATGTTGCAATGATGCTTCATCGCTATTCGTCTCTTCAGTGAAGATCATAATTGCGAATGCCTCGGTGCTAAAATTAAGACCTCGATAGTTCGCTTCATTGCCATTAGTATTCGCAAGTTTCTGCGAATTCCCTCCTTTCTAAGGTAGTAGCACTATGTCATCCGCATACATCAGCTCAGCGACACTCTGTTGCACCTTTTGCCCACTCCAAATGTTCTAAAAATGCAATACTAATTCACTGTTTTCCAGTCGTCTTTTTCTGCCTTAAACATAAATCATGACCAAAAATGGAGACAGAAGGAATCCTTGCTTCAGTCCATGGTGAATTCCCACTGAGTCCTTGCATTTTTGGCTTTCCCATACAATTTTTACTCGGTTGTCCTTAAATATCTCTTTCAGCAGCTCCACAAGATCGTAGTTGGAGCCGGCGACTTCAGGGCCACCGCCCGGAAGGGACTGGAAGCTCACCGCGCCATAAATGAACACGAACACAACGAGGGAGCAGTAGGAGGCATTGCTGTCCAGCTCGACCCTCGAAGACCAGCTCAAGCTGACCCAGAGAGCTGAGAAGATGGCAAGAGCCAGTGGAGCCCTGGACTGAGGACTCCGGCCATTAGCAATTATTCTGATCATTCTTTTAATAAAGTTTATCTATCGTATTCTATCCTTAGGCACATCTGTGCCTTGGCGATCAGGCTTTATCTAGCTACGCCTTGTACCTAAAGCGCGAATATCCCTAGCAGCTCAGTCGCTGTGCTTGCTGGAAAGCGCGTAGCATGCGAAAATAAAACCATAAGCAAACGGAGGTCTCACGAGAGCACCTGGCATTATATTAAGTCTGGCGGTTCAGAAGTTTTAGGGAACCCAAGGAGCAGCGGGGGAATCAAAGCTGAAACCAGGGTGCTCCGTGGGGATTGAAACACCGAGGCTGGAACCTACCTGGGGGTGCTCACATATAAGATCACCGCCGCAGGCGCAGGCCTCACGGAGCTGACAACCCACGGACGAATCCGGATTCCAGCTTTGTGGACCCCGCTGGCCCTTGGATTCCGGGAAGACGCCGCCAAAGTAATAGTAATACGTTGTTTCGTCTCAATACGGCGATGAGCATTCCTCGGCCATTTTCCCTGAAGCAGTCCTGACGATGATATACTGTGACGCGTCAATAAAGGGCGAGGCGACAACAGCCGCCGCCTTCCGTAGAAACGGTGATTACCGAGATCACTCTACCTCAACCTGACCCTGACAACCTGATTTAATTGATGAAAAGGGCCGAACCCGTATGTATTTTTAGCAATTGCTACAGTTGGGTGGGTGTCACATTATTCCTTCATTAATTACTTCTATCCCCCTTGCAGCTTTCCGCAGAACTATTACGTGAAACTCTTGCCTTTGCTTGGAGTTGTCGATAAATTCGACTTCGCCCTGCCATCTGCTAGCCACCTGGTTAGCTCAGATGGTAGAGAGCCTGCCCCGCGAAAGGTGGTGGTCCCGGGTTCGAGTCCCGCACCAGGATAAATTTTTCTTCAACATCGAGGCTTTTCTTTCGAGAAACCCGTATGGGTTTCCTTTGCAGCAATTGCTACGATTGGGTGGAGGTCTCATTTTCCCTTTATTAATTCCCTGCACCTTGGGTGTTTCTGCAGAACCATTACGTCAACGTGAGAAACAGTTATCACGAAAATCGCCCTGATAAACTAAGATTTCCTGCACGGCTGAGCAAGCATTCCTGTGACACCAGCGATTACGCTGGAACCTTCGACGAGTCGTGTATATAGAAGCCGGCGCGCTTGACCCGCAGATCCGATTTCGGTGACCGACAAGTTTACTCGCCGCTCTCGTTGTGGTTTGGCTGGGCACAGGTTCGGTCAATAAAGGGTCATTTTCGTGACTTCCGTTATGCCACTGCGCTTGTTCATCGCTAGTTTCTTAGAGGGCAGGGCTGCTAACCAGGACATATGTAGCGGTAATATAGGTACTTACACATATAAGCCGATTTGTCGCTACGTGTGTCGTTTACAGGGGCGCAAGCGCCATCGTGGGAGGCGACTGCTACCCTCCGCTCCCGCTGCAGTGGAGCCCCGTCCGCAGCCGCCACAGGAGGAGAAAGCGACAATGAGAGGAGGAGGGCTGTCCTCGGAGAGCGCAAACCTTCGAACTCGAAAAATGTCCGATTCGATGGTAAGCGAGGTTCTCTGCGTGCTAGCTTCAACCACTTCGATGCCAGCCACCTAGAAAGCCCTTCTTCGGAAGAAAATACCCCGCGACCCTGGCCGAGCTACTCAGGTATGCACAAGCCCACTAAAGTGCCACAACATGGCAACTGGACTCGATCATCTGTGACTACATCAATACACCTTCCTCTATGGATGCGTGTGCATTCACTCTCCCTCTCTCTCTCTCTCTCCTACTGTCTTCATTTCCCTTTGTCCTCTTCCCCAAGTATAGGGTAGTTAAGCGGGCACCTACCCACTATAGGGCATGCGAATATTCGAAGCTTTCGAAAAACATATCGAATAGGGTGCTATTCGATCCCGTATTCTAATCAAATAGTCAGTATTCCAAAATGCGAATATTTTTCCAATACTTTCCCAGTATTTTAAAACGTCAACTGCGCCCAAACAAACATAAAATTGAAGCAAAAGTATGGTAAATTTTTCCCCCCGCGGGCACAGTATAGACATAAAACGTGAGAACTTGCGTAGTGGGGCAGGCTAGGTCACTTAAGTAGCCATACTTTACAGGCTGTATAGCGATCATTCGCACTCTGTGAAGAGCCCTGTGCATGGAAAGAAACTACGTGTTTACTCCTACTTCCCCCATTTGTGCTTTTAATGAACAACGCTTCATACCGTGCTATGTAATGACAGGAAGGTGCTAACTAGGATGTAAGATTACTAGGATGTGAACATCGTTTTATGTTATTTGTCATAGTGGCTCATAATTATATCAAAACTATTCGAAACACATTCAATATTCGATTCCATTCGATTCGCTTCTGGCATTATGCGATTCGAATTCGATTCGGTCTCATAAATCACTATTCGCACAGCCGTACTACCTACCTGGCCATCTTCTCTCTTTCTCGCTCTCTATGATAATCTTTGCCGATGGTGAAGGACTGTGCGTAACGTCAGAAGATCAACTGCACTGACCGAAGAACGTAAGCTTGAATTTTAAAAAAGTACCCGCCTTGGTGGCGTACAAAGTCCGACGTCACGAGGTCAAATCCCGCCGTGCACCGTTCGTTCGGTGCACGTTAAAGAATGACGGGTTGTCAAAAATATTCCGGAGTCCCCCACTACGACGTGCTTCATAATCAGACCTTGGTTTTCGCACGTAGCATCCTAGAATGTCACAGTTTAGCCCGAAAGGCAAAGCATTCGTTGCGATAGCAAATTATTAGGCAGCTATTCGCAGTAAAGCTGGAAGTTTTATCAGCTGTATAAATCGCTGCAATCATGTGCTAGCTAACTAAATTAACAAGCATGGTGTCACGCGCACAGGCGAACATCAACACATATCATTCGATGACCGCGGACTTTCGCTGTCAGAACGGTGGCGCGATGAAAAACGGCAGCAGCGGCGAGCGACTTCCTCTTCGTGCTGCCACTAGCTAGAACAAGTACTAGGCATGCGAGAACTTAGTGCACACGACAATCAGCAACTTCGGGTCGGCTAGCCTTCGGACCAGCCAGATTATCTCCAAAATCGGACGCGCGCGACCGCGCCAGGCGCACCCTCAGCCGGAATGGAAGCGGAGACGTGAGCCATTTGACTGTAGGAAATATTTAGTACTTGTGACATTTAGCTGAATGCGGTGTAGACATGTCTGATCACGCCTTTTACAGCCACAGGACGTGCGAAACACGCACATAGAATCGTAAAAGTACAAATACGTACATGCCTGTAAACTCTCCCGTTTAATCGGGGAGACTCCCAAATTCCAATCAATCCTCTCGACTGTGCGAACACGTCCATACCAAACCTTACCACAGAACAACAACAACAACAACAACAACAACAATAAAACGTGTCATGCAGTACAGTAGGATGCTAATTGAAATTACGCTCTATATAGGTAGCTAACCGAAGGCACATTTAAATCTAAGTCATCGGTGTGTGGGCTCGGTAGGATTGACTTAGCTCGCTTCATATCGAGAAATGTGTTGAGAAGTACGCGTGAGGCAATTGCCTAAGGGGCGAATTATGCTATATCCGCAAGGCCTTTCCCACGCTTTCCACACGTGTGCCGATGTGCGGAAAACTGCACTGTCACACAGAGGTGCAGAAATTTGGTTTACACTGCTCATGCGGACCCAGTGCAAATCTAAATGTGTGCACATGTTTGCGACATCCGCAGTTCTCTAAATGTGGGCGGAAGGCTGTGCGGATTGAGCGTATAAATCGCCCTTAAACGGACACTAAAGGCAAATACTAAGTGGTCGTCGACTGTGGAAGTACCATTCCAGAAACCTCACAATGCTTGTTTCATACCACGAAAACGTTTAGTTTACGAGAAAATTGCATCTAAAGAATCCGAATACCTTGTTCGAAATTCAAATCTCCCGCCACCCAAACGGGGGAATGGTGACGTTGCATACGCCATCACCGCCCTTTGCTGCCGTCGGCGAGTAAAACGGCGCTCGGCAGCCAGCGGTACCGAGCCAAGACAGAGCGGTGGATTCGCCGCTGCAGCCGTTTTTTGGTCAAGTGGTGTAGACCATTCGGGCATCCCGCGACATCACGCGGAAGTTGAATCCTTCGCTACTTGCAGCTTTTGCCAGTGTCGCGAGCCAGTAAAACCAGCGCAGCACTACGCGATAACGAAACTGCTGAAACGCCAGAGCGTGGGCGGCGCAGGGTTGAGCGAAAACGAAACCTTCCGACCGCCCGCGCTGTTGTTAAGGGTAACTTCAATGAGTTCTTTTTTCTAAAAACGAAATAGAGCTGGACAAGTAGCATTTTATTTCATCGCATGATACAAGGATCTTTTTTTGCAACGAGTAGCACACTACTAGTGACAGAATTTAACTCAAGAGTGCTTTCGTCATCGGGCAAGTGCTTGAATGTCCCTGGGGAGTCTCTAATCATGTCCTGCATTTACCTCAATTTCTGGATTATGAAAGCTCTGTTCGCGATAATATTGGCGCCTTAGAGATTCTCGCCCACTAATCTATCACTTGAGCTTGACTTAGTATTTGCCTTTAGTGTCCCTTTAATGTGCGTTGCATAATGGCCGGGTAGCCTAAGTCAGCTTTGGCGTTATATAGGCATGCTACGCGGCGAAACACATTAAGACTGAAAAGGGGCCACTGTCAAGGGACATGGTACATCGTGAATTATACACATTGTTGGCTTATATATATATATATATATATATATATATATATATATATATATATATATATATATATATATATATATATATATATATATATATATATATATATATATATATATATATATATATATATACAGTTAAACTCAGTTAGCTGCCGCGGTATAGCGGCAGCTAAGTATAGCTCATGCCGCTCAAGCTTAGCTCAAGTGCCGCTAAGTATAGCGGCAGCTCAGTATAGCTCAGTTAAACCGTGCCGCGGTTCTTACGGATGTCATTCGGGAAGAAATCGGCAAAGTGGTTCATCCCTCGCCACCAACACGACCCGAACCTCCCACGTTCTCGTACGCGGATGCTCTTCGGGCTTCCGCGCCGTCGACGGGCCGTTTTTCGCAGCCGCCTGCTGGGATTTCTCGACGCTCCCCAAGTCCGATCCACCGCACGAATCCGCAAGCACCTTTTCATCCTGGTCCGCGCAAATCTACAGTATGGCGCGCCCCCGACAACAGTCCGTTGTGCTATCACTGCGGGGAGGCTGGTCACATGTATCGCGACTGCCAGTACCGACGGATTGGTCTGCGGGGATACCATCCAGACGCCCGTTGCCCGCGCTATGGCGAACGCCCGCACGACATCGAGCAATACTTAGAAAGTAACCGGCTTCCTCCTGCCCAACAGCGAAGACAGTCACGGTCGCCTTCACCTCGTCGGTACGCGTCACCAAACCGTGCTCGACCCGCCTTTGATTCCGCTGGAGTCAACGGTGGAAGCCCACGCCGGGGAAACTGAAAACGGCGACCTCCGGGGGTGAGGCCGCTGTCATGCGAACCGTCAAATATCCTCCGCCGACGCCATCCCCTCGCGACGTACCGCTGACGCCTTCATTCGAAACTGCAAAAAGAACTTCTGCTGCTATTACTGCTTCAATCGACGGTTATCCGGTCACTGCACTTGTCGATACGGGAGCTGACTACTCGGTTATGAGTGCCTCACTGGCCACTCGGCTGCGCAAGGTGCTGACAGCGTGGGACGGCCCACATCTGATTACGGCCGGAGGACACCTCGTGTCACCCATTGGACGATGCACCGCCAGACTTGCAATTTATACTTCGACTTTCGTAGCGTCTTTCCTTGTGCTGCCCAAGTGTTCTCGGCTAGTTATACTGGGCATGGATTTTCTCCAGGAGTATGGGGCGATCATTAACCTTCGTGACTTGTTCGTGACTTTTTCTAACTACGTTTCTTCGGATTCGAGTGTGGAGGATGAACATCACCGCGCGGCTTTACGCGTGGTCGATGACTGCGTGACGTTACCGCCTCGAAGTAGCATCTTCGTCCTCGTTGAATGCCCCCAAGAACAACAAGGAATAGGTATTGCCGAAGGTAACCTCTCCATATTGCTGGATCGCGAAGTCGGCGTCGCACGAGGTCTCGTAGAGCTCCAACATAGGCAAACCACGATTCTAGTTACCAACTTCAGTGGCGAATACAAGCACTTTGCGAGGCATACCACCATGGCCTACTTTGAAACGGTGGCCGATTCCAACGCCTGTGCTTCGGTAACGACAATCTCGATTCCGGAACCCAGCGATGTGGACTTTACCAGTCACATCGACGTCAACCCACAGCTAGACCAAAATGAGAAGCAGAGGCTCCTCACTCTGCTATCGTCATTTAGCGACTGTTTCGCCACCACGTCGAAGGTCAAACAGACTCCTTTAATCAAACACAGAATCATCACTGAACCGACCGTCCAACCTGTTCGCCAACACGCTTATCGCGTGTCGCAAAGAGAACAGGATGCTATTCGTCATCAAGTTAAACAAATGCTCGACGATGATGTCATTCAACCATCGACAAGTCCTTGGTCTTCACCTGTTGTATTAGTTAAAAAGAAAGACGGTTCACTACGATTCTGTGTCGATTACCGCAAACTGAACAAGGTCACGAAAAAAGACGTTTACCCACTTCCTCGAATTGACGACTCCTTGAATCGCCTGCGATATGCCCGTTACTTTTCTTCAATAGATCTGCGTAGTGGGTACTGGAAAATTGAAGTTGACGAACGGGACCAGGAAAAAACGGCGTTTATAACACCCGACGGTCTCTATCAATTTAAGGTCCTCTCTTTTGGATTGTGTTCCGCTCCGGCCACATTTCAACGCATGATGGACACTGTTTTATCTGACCTGAAGTGGCACTCGTGTTTAGTCTACTTAGACGATGTAGTTGTTTTTTCCACCACCTTTGAACAACACATCCAGCGGCTTGAGGCGGTTCTTCAAGCTATCCGCACCGCCGGCCTCTCCCTGAAGCCCGAAAAATGTCACTTTGGCTACGAGGAGCTCAAATTTCTAGGTCATATTGTCAGCAGCTACCACGCACACTTCTTCTTCCTCGACATCTAGCGTAACTAGCGCGTGCCATTATATATATATATATATATATATATATATATATATATATATATATATATATATATATATATATATATATATATATATATATATATATATAAGCCGCGGTATGCGATGTATAGTACAAGTGACAACATGAAAATATCGATCAACACTGACCAGATGTATCCTCACAAAACAAGCTCTGTCAAACATGTCAATAGAAAGTGCTTAGCGGCAGCAAGCATTATTCATAAGGGATCCCACATATATAGGATCACCGCGGTGTACACTGGTCCAAGTGAAACGCCAGATATGACATATTAGCCGAACTTACAACTTTCATTAAGTTGACTAAGTTTATCAGTAGGAATTTTGACTCGATTAGGCAGCGTTGCATTTACTGTTTAGTGAGCTCCAACGCACTTCCCCTTGCTGCCTTTTGCGCCTGGCAGACTTCGTGATTTGTCTGCAAGTATTTTCATTTGAAACCGTGTCAGATACAGGAGTTATTTTTTACTCTCATAAGTAGCGACGAAAGCGTACTCATCAGGGTGACGTCATCATTGCATTCGGTATCAGGGAGGAACTCAACGTTGCTCGCCAGGGCGGCGAAGGAAATGAAGTCGCCGAGGAGTTTACGACGCGAGAGACATGCGTCGCAAACCACCTAACAAAAGGCGGCAGCGCACAAAGCGCGTCGTCATTAGGCTCTGGCGCTTTTCGCAACGACCTAAAGCCATTGTATAGGCGCTAAGCACTCCGTGCCTAATGCTAATCTCGACGTCGTCCAGATTATTTATCTTTGTAATATGTTTTTTCATCTTCTTCTTTCGCGAATTGCACATAAAGTTACGCGCTGTTCAGCTCCTAAAGCTATGCGGTTGTTAGGCCAGCGCTTATTCGTCGCTGCCGCTGTGCTTCCCTCGCTTCTGTCCCACCTTTGTTTGCGTTGCTGCTTCTGTTCCGTTCTCCTTCTATACTTCGCTCAGGACCGGTGCGTGTACCAACTGGCCTAGATTAGCAGTGACCCCGAGCCGCCGTGGACTTCCGTGCGTACGCAGCTCCCTGATCCGCGTAGAGTGTGTGTGTACACTGAGAGTTAGAGATGATGTGTCCCCCCTCCCCCTCACTTGTTTTTTGTACTGACCGAATAGTGAGGTCAGACACGTGATGAGCACGCGCTCTTATGTTGGTCAATTTTCTGTTCTGGCTCTCGGCGTCAGTCCGGCAAATCCCCGAACTTCCTTGTTCACGCTATATTTCTATCCCCATTCTCTCTCTTCTTCGAATTATCTTATTGAATTCGTCCTTATTACATTCTATGGCATTTTGTTCTTTTTCTTTCTCTCTTATATCGGTCACTCTTCTCGAGCGGCTATAACGGGGCCGTTCTCCATTCCCTCGGGAAATGGACATTTTCGGACCTCTAGGAGAGTTTTTACTTTGGCGACAGATCGCATTTGTTACGGGATCGCCTTCCGGGAATAAAGGAACCCATCCTCTCGACCGAGCCGACTCTGGTCCACTGTGTTCCTCTCCTATCTTGGGGATTTCGAGCACGCCGCCGTGAGCCCGAGCTCGAAACGAAGAGGAGGAAGCAGCCGCTAAATACCTTGATTGATGCCTTGGCTCGTGTGACTCCGCGAGAGGAGCAAAAATCACGGCGAAAGAACAGCACGGCTTCCAAGGCGGGGGGATTGGATTCTGTGTCCTGCCGAGACGTACACGCACTGCGCTTCAGCGTCCATTGTTTACGGATTACGGCCTGCGCGTAACTTTTAGGCGTCTGCATGCTTTGTTGTCTTCCTTGTACATCATCATCATCATAATCACCATCAGCCTATTTTATGTCCACTGCAAGACGAAGGCCTCTTCCCTGCGATCTCCAATTGCCCCTGCCCTGCGCCAATCAATTCCAACTACCACCCGGGAATTTCCTAATTTCATCGCACCACCTAGTTTTCTGCCTTCCTCTATTGCACTTCCCTTCTCTTTGTACCCATTCTGTAACCCTAATGGTCAAACGGTTATCTAACCTGCGCATTACATGATCTGCCCAGCGCCACTTTTTCTCTTAATGTGAATGAGAATATCGGCTATACCCGTTTGCTCTCTGATCCAAATCGCTCTCTGTCTGTCTTTCAAGGTTATGCCTAGCATTCTTCGTTCCATCGTTCCTTGTGCGGTCCTTAACTTGTTCTCAAGCTTCTTTGTCAGTCTCCAAGTCTCTCTCCCATATGTCAGCACCGGTAAAATGCACTGATTATACACCTTACCTTTCAATGATAATGGTAGGCTTCCAGTCAGGAGCTTCCTTGTACATATGCTATAGAAGACGAAAACAACGAAACACGACTCGTATTGTGGCGTGCTTCGATTCTCTCGCCCAAGTTCTGATGGTTCCAGCAACGTGATCAGAGTTTTACGTCGTTTGAACGCGGAAGCGTTGCGCGCTTTCATCTCCGAGCACTCGCTGAAGTTGCTCAGTCGTTGAGGAGGCTGTAAAGAAAGAACTCAGTTCAATTAAGAACCGGGTTCGGTCCGGGCAGTATTAGAGAAAGGTAAAATTATTTCTAGAAGCAAATCAGCGCTTAGCCGAGAGACCTCGCGCTCAGCAGCACAACGCTACAGGACGCTGCATATAATGTCCTTGCTTGCAATTTGGATTCCTTTTGCGAATGATAAGAAAACTGTGCAGCCCGCTCGAGTAGAAAAACCCTGGTAGTAAAATATAATAATAATATTTGGGGTTTTACGTGCCAAAACCACTTTCTGATTATGAGGCACGCCGTAGTGGAGGACTCAGGAAATTTTGACCACCTGGGGTTCTTTAACGTGCACCTAAATCTAAGCACACGGGTGTTTTCGCATTTCGCCCCTATCGAGATGCGGCCGCCGTGGCCGGGATTCGATCCCGCGACCTCGTGCTCAGCAGCCCAACACCATAGCCACTGAGCAACCACGGCGGGTCTGGTAGTAAAATAATCACTTTAGGCAAACGTATGCTCAATTTAATCTCGCAAAAGAAACTGCTTTGAAAAGCCATATCTTTGACAAAATCATTTCTCTTAAATATATATTACGAGGACTTGGTAACTGATACCCTGTTGTGAGTGAGTTGTAAGTATACAGGAGGTGGTACATAAGGTGACATCAGCCATTTGACAGGCAGCAGCTCGTACTTTCCTCTCGACTAAACCAAGAAGTATTTGCGCCAGCATGGCCACTTGAAAATTTGCAAGTTGAATTGACAATCCCCCCCCCCCCCCAAAAAAAAATGAAGCTGCTGTGCATGCGTGGGCGCGACGCTTGCGGGCGCTGCTCATGTGATTGAAAAATGAACCGACCAAACCAGACTCCAGCATGCAAAGGCGAGCTCGTATACCGGCTCCGTACCCACGTTTCTGATTACCACGGCGTTGAGGGGCAGCGATCCTCATTGCCAGCGTTACTCATTCACACGACAGCGTACTGGGTCGTCTATGGTTGTATGAATTATTACTACGACAACAACAGCGTCGCTTTTTTCTTCCGGTTTCCAACCGAGAAGCGGTACCCAACTGCATGAGTGGCATTCGTCAACGCCGTAAAGCGGCTGAATCAAGACGGCTCAGTATGGCAACCAAATCCATTCCTGTGAGGAGCATGCAGTACTAAGGCAGCAGCGCAGCTAAGACTAAGGACACAAAAACGTAAATATGATGCCAACGTACGTTGTTCAAGCGACTTTAGGCTTCACACTTGAATCGGTGCCTGCTTAAACATTCCTTGGAATCTGGGCACCGCAATAAGATGTTGACACCTCTGCGATCTACCACCCTCAAGTGAGCGGATATGGAACCCGAAAGCGCAATATAGAAAAAATACACAGGGAATCAGCTGTAATATTTCAGATGCTGTATCAAGGAAATCCTGGCCGGAGCTCTCACGTTGGCCGCCTAGTTTGATTTACTTCGTTTCATTCTAAGACCAACAGCTATACCGCACTGACAACTTCGATGCCTGTTGAAGTGATCTACATCAGACTTTCCGCGTAAGACTAAAGCATGATTATACCAAGATCGAAGTCAAGCTAGCACGGAAGTGACGAGCACGAATGCTTGGCCCTGCATTGGCGCAAATGCGCCTCGCCGTCTGGCAGGTATGAAACGATCATAACTATTCTATAAGCAACGCACTTTGCATGAAGTGTATATGCATGCTCCACTCCATTTTCACCAGCTGCCTGCACGTCCAAGGCACAGCAGATACGTACTCTTTCCTATGATCGTATAATGGCAACGTCAATTAATTTATCAAGTAAAGAATCGCAGTTGTCCCATCTTGTGCACATCGCGTCTGCTACTCGTTAGAAAGCAAACGTGCGCGTGCTTCAGAGCAACCCGACTCATATACAAAGCGCGGTGCTCCTCTCTGGTTGGCCAGAAAGAAATTGTGAGTTTCTCATGCAATAACACTTGTGCAGTGAGCTCCAGCGATGTCACCTGTAGCTTTAGCAGACCACTTCATGGCTATGTAAGCGGCGGTACTCATCGATGACACACAAGCTTCGCCTACGAAAAAGACTTCTGGATCACTAGTGCCGAGATTGAAAGCAATGTTGTTCACGTGTACTTCTCCTTCCAACATCCAGTCAAGATATTCCTGACACACAATCGTGGCTGTAGATAAGTCTACATGCGGTAGCTGATTATGGAGTATTGAGAAAAATCTGAAGCCCATCTCGTATCTAAGAAGAGAAATTGAATGGAATCTGTAAACTCTTTCTCGATCATTCGAACAGGGCGTAAACCTGCTACACAACAAAATATACGTTGTATCACGTGCTCAAACTCGCCGGCACACGTAGCTACACGAAGCGACGACGCGGAACGTTTCTCGCATAGACTGCCGCTCCCAGCGACCCGAATGCTTTCTCGGGCTTCGGCAGGGGGCTCTCACTTATTCGCAAGTTATCAATTGTTTCGCGCTCAAGCTTGCGCATATAGCTGCCGTTTCAAGTAGGCTTTATTAAGGCGGGACCAGTTCAAGAGCGCCGAAAGGAAGGAAAAGCGCACGTGAACGCGAATTAAATATGTAGCGCACAGTGGTTGGGACGGAGCTGAACAGTGTGCCAGATGTGTCTCTTCGGAAGTACTCATTGGCGGGGACTCGGCCATCTAGGCTGTACAACAGAGTGAATGTATTGTGTCGTGGTTTGTCTACGCTTCTGGAGGTTCCATACAAGCATTTAGGTCTCCTTCCACTTGCTTACGCAGCCTGAAAACTGGGCGTTCATATATTCGTCCAGGCGCCCTTCAAACTATAATTTGGGGAGAGACAGCAGGCTGAGTAAACTGGAACGGTGAACTCAGAGTCACCGAAGATTTCAATATGTTTTGCGCTTCTGCATTCAGTTCGTGCTTACCGGCGTGTATGGTTTCCTTTCGCAGGAAACAGCTGTCTTAGCCGAGCACGTACACAAATTCCATGAAACATATGTCGCACAGCAGAAGTATGCCTGATCATGAAATATTAATTGTATAATTTATATGTAAAAAAGCCGGCAGATCCCACGCATTCTGGGAATCGATAGTATGCGAAGCAGTGTGAAGAGAGGCTACCAAGTTAACGAAACAACCATGAGATCACCCAGACGTAGGCGACTGTTTCATAACGTACATGACACGCACGTCATGACCAATCATTTATGTGCGTCATATGCTCTTTTCATACTATGCAATTTTGGTACATGCCAAGTTAACGAAACGACCATGAGAGCACCAAGACATAGGCTGCTCGATAGATAGATGGATATATAGATACTGTCACAGTGGCAAATGTTCGCCAAGCAATGCTTCGCATCTAAAATTCCATGAAACGACGACAACACAACTATAATCAAACCTGTGTAAATTAAATCTTTTTTTCTCCACTGCACAATGACCCCATCGATGGATCGCAAGCTATAAGAACAGCTCTGTCTCGTGGAGCACACATTGGTTTGTGTCACACTGTAGAAGATGGCCTTAAAAATCACGGGCCGTATTCTCAGTCAGTCGCTTGAGGAGGGGAATGGAAAAGAGATGGCTTTCACTAAGGAGGGGCGTCATGCTTAGCACTAAGCTTTACTGGAGCGGCGGGCATCTTGTTCTCCAGCCAGCGGAGCCAATGTACGTGATATGACCGAAATTCACTGACCGAGAATGGCGACCTCATAAGACTGATAAAATCTTGCTACATAAATGAGGATGGTCTCTACGAAAACTGTACAGGGTGAGAATAATTATTTCACCTACCCTTTCAGTTCTTCTAGAATCAAAAAAATTTCAGATAAGGTTCGCACGTCCACGCCAACCGGCGCCGCCTGGCGACCACGTCTGGTCTGTCACGGACAGGTTTTAATAAACACCTGGACGCATTCGAATGAATGTGATTTGTATACCTACAGTGAAGGGTGCTTAAAATACAGCGTATGATTTAAGGAGGAGTTGACATTTGCCTACATGGTTTATTGGTTGGTGCTGTCGAATAAGAAAATTCTATACTTTTGGCTGAACAGTCTCGTAAAAGTAGATGTTGCGGTAGAAACTGCGTAGTTCAATAAGAATTGCAGGGAGTAGCAAAAGGATGCTCTTTTGCTCAAACTCATTAGTACACATCATTTTCAGACATTTGTTGTTTAGTACGGTGAAGGTACCATGCTGTATAAACCGAGATTCTGCTTGTGAACCTCAGAGCTTCGATAAATCTTGTAATCCCTGTAATGTTAGTTCATCGCTAAAAAGTGAGCCAGATTTTGTGGAAATGGCACAGCCAATGCGGAAAGAGGACACTTCCACGTTGTCCGCATCCTTAAAGACGCAGCTAAATATAGAAGTTGACGCTCCTTCTTTCTTAACCGCAGCTCTCCTTTTCCCTTCATTTCCGGCCTAACGAGATTACTTGAGCAGTTGCAGGAAGCGACAACGTCTGTCACCTCTCATAGTGCGCAAGGAATTTGGTACATTGCCCTTAAAACTCGGCCAAGCGGCTCAGCATTCGGCAGTGCCGGCTCGGACTTCTGCACTCATTTGTCATCGCTGCTGAGATCGCGGAGCTTCTGGCAACCCAAGTCCGCCGGCCTCATTTTGCATACTTTTTTGGGAAGGTACTTTTGCGCCACATGTATGTTTTCCCTGTTTATTGCGTTTTTCTGGTTGTAGATGGACTACTTATGCGATGGTGGAACTTCGCCTAAAGCTCCCCCGATGGCGCAAATACCGGTACCTCCTTTTCGATCTAAGAGCACCTCCTGCTCAGCAGGTGAACCTAACCTTCAAGCCTTCAGCTCGGACGCCCAGCTGAAACACGCAAGATAGTGTGGACTCCGCGTTTTAAATGGCTTCATTTGTTTTTCTTTTTTTTTTGGCATAGACGGTCACTTACTTATAGGAAGTAGGTTGCTGGCCGACAAGTTGCGTATTCATGAAACTGGGTCTACTGAAGTTCTTTTATTCGTGTCTTTGTCATGATTGTTTCTTTTCTCTATATTTATGGTCACTTGGTGATATCTTGACACAGTTAACCCGTACTTTCTTCAGATAGTGTTTTTTTGTTTCATGGTAGACTAAACGTGATTCTGATTTAGTTGCCGCGTTTCTTTAATATCAGTGGAGCACTTATTGCCACGCATTACCTTCAGATTTCTTTTTTTTTTCTTTCTTTGCGTATGCAGTGGTGGGAATTGTTGCCGTTCTTATTGTTGCTGTTTCCTTAGCGTTTCCTTTCTGGGCCCTTCTGCCACACAAATAGGTTTCTTCCAAACGCACAAACAGAAAATTGCAGCCCCGTGCCGATCAAGTAAGTCAGCCGTCTTTGGTGAGCATATGGGACAGCGTGGAGCATTTTCCCGTTCGCGATTCTAAAATTCACGGCTAGGTGGCTTTCACTCTCACCCCCCCGCCCCCATGTGGCGCGCACTGTCTCTTGATAAGGTCAACTTGCGACAATGCAGGGTCTCGCAATCGACGCCCAACAACAGCATTTAGCGACTTATGCTAGCGAAGTGTCAGACGCTATTATAAAAGCGTGGATGGAGACACTGCACGGGATAGCCTTCTGCCTTTCCTGTCGGTCTACTCTCTCTCTCTCTTCGAAGACACCCAGAGTCACTGAAGGCTAGTGAATGACTGCAAATAAAGCTTATGATAAAAGAGGACATTTTCATCTCTCTATATTTATAATTTCTCATAACCAAACCCGATTAGGAAAGAAATACAGTGCACAACATGGCGCCACCTAGAAATTCCGCGCTTGCAAATTTTACCGATTGGAGAGCGACAGTGCGACTCGATTACATTGAGAAACAGAACGTCAAAAACGAGAAGCGAGGCGAACCTGAAGTAAGAGCGATCGTCATTGTGCCTAAACGGAGTGTAAAATTCATCACACTAAGTAATTTCAGGGCAATACAATCAGTACTTAGTAATACGAATTAGCTTATTAATTATTATTTAATGGGCATGTTGCAATAACACACGTGATGTCAGCCAGAACCCATTGCGTATCTTATTGCTATAAACTTGGTGCCGCTTGTGCCTATGCAAAAAGTTTCGAGCAAGACGCACTAAAACGTATCGTGAAATGCATTACGGTTTCCTTTAAGTTTCCCTTACTGCATTCTCCACAGTGCAGAAGCATACCATCTGAGGCGGCAATGCATTTCACTGCATATTTGTGAGTACTTTGAGTGCACTTTGCAAGCACAGATCCAGCCACTGCTCAATGCTCGCACAGGCGCTCTGTAATGGAATTCGAAGCCGGAAGAACGGGCGCCATATACGCGGGAACGACCTTTATTGCCCGCAGTTTCGCTCGCCGTGATCACGCGGTCGACACTCCTTGCGCACCGCTATGCTGCTTTATGTCACGCGATCTACAAATACACTTGTCAGAATATTATCCCGCAGGGGCTGAACCAAATTTGGACGGAAGTTAGATACCTGGAATGGCCTGGTATACCACGAGTCAGGGGAATATGGCTGCGTCACGATTAACCAAAGAGCGTGAGATGGTGTGCAAGGGAAGACAGGGTCCGTTTTCTCGGTGTTTGTGCAACACCTATAGACCTTTTCAATGAAAACGTCCTGGGCATCGCCAAAATTCCCTCTGGGCTGTACTAATTGGCCGTGACCCCCCTCCACAAGAGCATTGCGGAAGCTGCCGCACGTGCCTTTGGACTCTCGCCACACCGTCCAGAGAGGAAGTTCTCACTCTCTCCGATGAAAACGGCCATACAGTTTCAGTCGTCTTTTGCTGCTCCCCAACGAGGAATTAGGTAATATATCGAAATGTCTTAGAACAAACAAATGGCTATAATATTGTATCGGAAGCAGTTAATCAGCTAGTGGCTTGTAGTTGTGGCCCCGAGCTTCAGAACGACCGAGTAACTACGCACAGTGGGTTGATCACACAGAGGGTCCAAATTGACCGTCAGGATTCATGAATACGGTGATTCCGTCAGTGTGAGGGACTGCGAGCACTCTTGCGAAGATTCCGAAATGCACAGGAAGCGCTTGGACAAACCTGTTGTGGTGTCGTGCAGCGTGTACACTATTGATCTTGTGGTCGCATTTACTTCACGACGTCGCAGCGACAGAACTTCTGCATATTGCGATCACTCGTGTATGCACACACGGCAACACTGAATCCTCAACACCATTTTGAAGAGTTTGTGAGCCACGCGCGCACTCCCAGATCTCTCATTGAGCTGGCTGTGGTGTTATGACATCCACATAGCGTGCTCACCACATTAAATGGCCCTGCAAACGCAAGCCTGCTAGCCCACAACAATGCATAGAATACTCGCATCTTGGCATGTACCCGCTTCTGCACCACATGTGAGTCGGTCACTGTACAAAGCGAAACGGTAACGTGCGGAGGTCTTGACGGTAAGAGCTACTTCTCTGTTGAGTCTTTTGCGCCATTCCATGCTGCATCAGAGGAAGCTACATAAGAAACAGGGAAGCAAACCAAGAAGTGCAACATGTTACGATATCTGATTGCCGGCGTAGGCGATTCCGCAAACTTTGCGCTCTAGGTGGCGTGTTCGGTCGTTCCCGGCCACGGTGGACGAACTTGGACGGAGGTGAAATCCAAAAACGCCTATGTGCCGTACATTCTGTCCACGTTGAAGATCCCCAGGTGGTGAAAATTAATCCGAAGTCCCCCACTATTATACGGCGTGCCTCATAATCAGATCGTTTTCTTTTTGACAAGCGAAGTCCAAGAATTTTATTTATTCCTTTTCGTTCGTTCGTTCGTTCGTTCGTTCGTTCGTTCGTTCGTTCGTTCGTTCGTTCGTTCGTTCGTTCGTTCGTTCGTTCGTTCGTTCGTTCGTTCGTTCGTTCGTTCGTTCGTTCGTTCGTTCGTTCGTTCGTTCGTTCGTTCGTTCGTTCGTTCGTTCGTTCGTTCGTTCGTTCGTTCGTTCGTTCGTTCGTTCGTTCGTTCGTTCGTTCGTTCGTTCGTTCGTTCGTTCGTTCGTTCGTTCGTTCGTTCGTTCGTTCGTTCGTTCGTTCGTTCGTTCGTTCGTTCGTTCGTTCGTTCGTTCGTTCGTTCGTTCGTTCGTTCGTTCGTTCGTTCGTTCGTTCGTTCGTTCGTTCGTTCGTTCGTTCGTTCGTTCGTTCGTTCGTTCGTTCGTTCGTTCGTTCGTTCGTTCGTTCGTTCGTTCGTTCGTTCGTTCGTTCGTTCGTTCGTTCGTTCGTTCGTTCGTTCGTTCGTTCGTTCGTTCGTTCGTTCGTTCGTTCGTTCGTTCGTTCGTTCGTTCGTTCGTTCGTTCGTTCGTTCGTTCGTTCGTTCGTTCGTTCGTTCGTTCGTTCGTTCGTTCGTTCGTTCGTTCGTTCGTTCGTTCGTTCGTTCGTTCGTTCGTTCGTTCGTTCGTTCGTTCGTTCGTTCGTTCGTTCGTTCGTTCGTTCGTTCGTTCGTTCGTTCGTTCGTTCGTTCGTTCGTTCGTTCGTTCGTTCGTTCGTTCGTTCGTTCGTTCGTTCGTTCGTTCGTTCGTTCGTTCGTTCGTTCGTTCGTTCGTTCGTTCGTTCGTTCGTTCGTTCGTTCGTTCGTTCGTTCGTTCGTTCGTTCGTTCGTTCGTTCGTTCGTTCGTTCGTTCGTTCGTTCGTTCGTTCGTTCGTTCGTTCGTTCGTTCGTTCGTTCGTTCGTTCGTTCGTTCGTTCGTTCGTTCGTTCGTTCGTTCGTTCGTTCGTTCGTTCGTTCGTTCGTTCGTTCGTTCGTTCGTTCGTTCGTTCGTTCGTTCGTTCGTTCGTTCGTTCGTTCGTTCGTTCGTTCGTTCGTTCGTTCGTTCGTTCGTTCGTTCGTTCGTTCGTTCGTTCGTTCGTTCGTTCGTTCGTTCGTTCGTTCGTTCGTTCGTTCGTTCGTTCGTTCGTTCGTTCGTTCGTTCGTTCGTTCGTTCGTTCGTTCGTTCGTTCGTTCGTTCGTTCGTTCGTTCGTTCGTTCGTTCGTTCGTTCGTTCGTTCGTTCGTTCGTTCGTTCGTTCGTTCGTTCGTTCGTTCGTTCGTTCGTTCGTTCGTTCGTTCGTTCGTTCGTTCGTTCGTTCGTTCGTTCGTTCGTTCGTTCGTTCGTTCGTTCGTTCGTTCGTTCGTTCGTTCGTTCGTTCGTTCGTTCGTTCGTTCGTTCGTTCGTTCGTTCGTTCGTTCGTTCGTTCGTTCGTTCGTTCGTTCGTTCGTTCGTTCGTTCGTTCGTTCGTTCGTTCGTTCGTTCGTTCGTTCGTTCGTTCGTTCGTTCGTTCGTTCGTTCGTTCGTTCGTTCGTTCGTTCGTTCGTTCGTTCGTTCGTTCGTTCGTTCGTTCGTTCGTTCGTTCGTTCGTTCGTTCGTTCGTTCGTTCGACTACTCATTCATTTATTCAGGATATAGATGAGCGCGAGCGCATACGCGGCGTAGAAACAGTTTGTGGCGCGCGTGAGTACTGCTAATGCTGTCATTCCATTGGCTCATACAAAGTACATGCACAGCGTGTTCGCCAGATTGCATGGCTCTAAAACCGAAAGCTTGGTTCTCCGCCACAGTACGGGAGGAATGCCTTGACAGGTTGCCGCTCCTGCACTACGAATACATCGTTCGTTGTACAAAGCAAAGGCGGCGACGTGTACGGAGGCCTTGACTGTAGAGCAGCTAATTCTTTGCCGAGTCTTGTATCATTTCGCATTGCACCCAAGGAAACTGCACGAAATATCGGGAAGCAAACCAAGAAGCGCGGTATGTGAGCTGATGTACTTCATTTTATGTGCAAGGAGTAAGCGATACCTTGCAGTCATCTAGCAAGGCTGAGCTGTGGCCTTGGTTAGTGCCATGAAGCATTCGCCTATACCATCGGTTTTTCGCAGGCACCGTTGCCCAAAACTTCATATTTTGGCGCCAAAAAAAGGTGACAACATCGCTTACGGAGCTTTGACGCTACTCATTAAAGTGAATTTTGCAGATAACGAGTGCAAACAACGGATAACGAGCCATGTCTACATAGTACACATTTGGGTAAATACACCCAGGTAGCACAAAAGGGATACGTAACGTTTTCGTAGCGTTTATCCAAGACGATAAAAACGGGTTAAAGAAGAAACGAATGAGAGAACTTCGGAGATGAGATACTACGTCGTATATCTCTGCTAATGTCCGGCTTAATTACTTTCTTGAGACGATCTAGAACAGGTCTGCAAGACGTATTCGAAAAGCTGGTCTAGAAATAGGATTAGGAAAGACACAAGTAATCTCTTTGGCAAAACTATTCGTAACCAATTTCTAAACGTTTTTAGGACGTTATCAAAAAGCTGGTCTAGAAGCGGTCTTGAAAGTTTTACGATCATCTGAAGCTAATTTTCGCGGGTGACGGGCGCGATCAGACATCGTTGTTCAAAACACGCGTTTAGTTTCGCTTCACGCGACTGGCCTATGCCGCGCAGACGTCGTCAGCCGCACCCGTTGGCACGGCCTAGGCCAATCGCGTGAGGTGAAACTGATCGGGCGTTTCGAACAACGATCTCCAATCGCGCCCCAGATGAGTAGAAGCGTCGGTGTTGACTGTAAGAGCCATGGCGCAGTGCCAAGCACTGTTCCCCGCATGGCCGGCGCATCCTCTACCAAGTAGCACGAAAATGAGCCTGTTAGGAATAATAAATCCTTAATACTGCCTTTAGTAAGCTACGATGCTTATAACCACAATGGGAATGACATCCTGCAAAGAACAAATGGCCACGTCTTGGCAGGTGGCCAGACCAAGCCACGAATGCCAAGAGTGCATGAAATGAGAACATTGTATAACAAAGCAAAAATACTTTATTAAAATGCAATGCTTATGCAAGGTTCGAACAAACTGTGAGAAATGCAAATAGAAGTAAAGGTACACCAACAATGACAAAAGTCGCAGAAAAGACTCGTAATGAACTCGAAAGTGAACATTCACTAGCACATAAACAAAATTCCAAGTACACATACAAACATGAACAAAAAAACCTGGAGTGTACTAAAGTGTCTAATTTATCATAATAAAGTGCACGTGCTATTAGATGGACTAGAGTTATGCAGAAGTGACATCGGAGCGAATGGAAGAAGTAGACTGAAAAATGCAAGAGTATGAATCGGATGGTAACTGCCTCCAAGCAATGTTACCAATCAGCTAGAAGCTTGAAAAGAGCACAAAAAGAAATACCACCGCATACCATCATAAGACAATCCTGTGACAGAAATAAAAAAAAAGTGGGAACAATGCAAAATTGGAAATATTGCCTTTAGGATACATCAAAGGTAATGGCGAGAAAAAATAACCATACAACAAAAAAGCAAAAAAGTGAAATTAGTACAGAATACTTAAACGGGGGATTCAGTGTAACAAGTGAACACTACTGTAGTACAGCGAACGATGAGACTGTAACGCTGCATCTTGCCACTCCAGAACGTGAGAAATGATTATGCAAGCCTCATATTAGAAACTAACATAAACATGGAAATAAACTGGAATGCACTGGAAGCTGCATTTGTGTAACAAAGGAAGCAATGGTCATAATAAATAGGAAGTGTTTTATCTAAAAAGCCCTTTACAAGAGGCAAAGTTGCACCTTTCTGGCCAAAACAAAGTTGCAACGAATAATTTGCAAACCAGCAAATACATTAATTACCAAACTGATATGTCACACTTTGCGCACATCTCCAATCTCCTAAAGTAAAAAAAAGCACTCTGAATGAGAAAAACGTTTAACATATGTAGCCCAGAGCAAATTCTTTGCCAGTTCACTGTTTTTCTTAGGGAGGAAGACGAAGTGCCCCTCAGGCAGAACGTAGAGCCTTCCAGCTCTACTTATTTTGTGAATTTCTTAGACTTTGCTAGTGGACTGCTATTTCCTCCTTGAATGCGATGGAGATGGAGTCTCACGCGCGTCCACCGGACTCGGCAGTGCCCGCGGCGGCTGCCTCCAAGAAGCGCAACGGCACCGAGAGCGACACTGACAGCGACGACACCATGCAGTACTATGTCAGCGGTGAAGATTCTTGTGACGAAGCCTTCGAGCTGGTGCGGAGTCGTAAAGCAAAACGAAGGTTTCTCAGCGCATCCTCGAATTCGAGTGAGTCCACCGTAAGATCTTCGCGCAATACCGAGGAGCTCACCATCCTGTTCACGCCAGTTCTCGCTACTGACAACCTGAGACGCCTCAACAGGCAAGCCATGTCTTCACATCTAGAGGCACTGGTTCCGAATGAAATCAAAGACATCAGAGTGAATACCCGTAAGAACGTCCTAGCGATTGACGTAGAACACGCGGCTGCGTTGGATTCTTTGCGCAATGTCACGGCACTTGACGGGATGAAAGTCCGCCCTCATATTCCGCTGGGCAAACACATCAGTAGTGGCGTAATTTACGATGTTGATGAGACCATTGTCGACTCCGATCTGTCAATCTTAATCAAGCCAGCTACGGAAAACGCTATCATCACAAACGCGTTTCGTCTCGGCACGTCACGGTGTGTCAAAATCATATTTAAAGGCGAATCCCTACCATCGCATGTAAAAGTGGGCCACTTCCGACACGCAGTTCGCCCCTTTATACCAAAACCGCTGCAGTGCTGGAAGTGCATGAAGTTTGGGCATGTGAGTAGTGTGTGCAAGAACACTACCGTCTGTTCTCGCTGCACTGGGCCCGACACCACTAACACGTGCGAAGCCAGTGTGCTGAAGTACACAAACTGCAGCGGCCCTCACGATGCCTCATAGAAGGAATGCCCTTTAATTCGTAAGGAAATGGCAATATTAAGGAAAATGGTTAGAGACCACTCGTCTCACCGAGAAGCAGCCATTTCTATTAGGCGGCGACGATCGCGCCGCCGACGTCGATCACGAACCTCCAAAGCCTCTGCAGAGCGCCAGCCACGTACACTGCCACCCACTCTTCCGCCCAAGCCAAACGCAGTCACATCAAAGGACAAAGATGCAACGAACAGCCCTGCTGCAGACGCGTGGCCTGCACTCCCGAGGCTACATGCTCCTACTGAGCGAAACCAGACTTCTACAGCAAGGGACACTTCGACTGTTCCTGATAAACTGACGGACCAAGATCAACAAATTGTTTTCATGATCAGCTCTCTGGTGAGTGCTATTCGTGTTCTTCTGGACAAGATACAGACACCAACAGCTCGAAGTGCGTTGCAAGTGCTGGATGCCATCAATCCGGTTGTAGCGAGCCTTCAGAAGTCCAGTGCTTGAGAACTTGTACAGCAGAACCATGGCTCATCGACAGCAACAGCGATCATTCCGGGATTATGTCAGAAGTGCCTCCATATTCCAATGGAATGCGAGAGGCCTAAGGTCACGTATTTCGGATTTTCGACAGTTCGTGTTTGACTACCACTTTCCTATACTGGTGATCTGTGAACCAAACTTATCAGCTTCCATAAGACTATCAGGATATGAACCTTTTGTGTCAACAACGTGTGTCCATAGTAGTAAGGTTCTGGTGTACATTCGCAAGGACCTAACGTATTTTTCGCAACCCGTAGCGCCACACGACGGTAATCAATACGTCTGTGTTAGTGTGAAAAAGAAGAGGCTGTCTTTTACTATTATTGGCGTCTACCTATCCCCAACAAGTCAGTTTGACAGCAAGAGACTAGAAGATAATATGGCTGCTAGTCCCGGTCCTTGGATAATAACAGGGGACTTCAACGCTCACCACCATATATGGGGAAGCCCCAGGATAAATTCGAGGGGCAGGTCACTAATATCCTTTGCATCAGGCCACAACCTGTGCCTTCTAAATGACGGCAGTCCGACATTTCTGCGAGGAACAACGTACAGCAGCTGCCTTGACTTGACTTTGGTTTCACGTTGCCTGACTTCGAGCGTGCAGTGGTTCACTGATATTGAAACGCATGGCAGTGATCATATTCCGACCTATGTGAGAATCGATGGACTAGACGCCGCATTACCGGATGTATCTCGCCAAATCGACTGGTCAGTCTTTCAAGATCGAGTAGGAGACACCTGCAAGAAACATATCGCATGCGGATTAGAAGACGTAATTGCAGACGCAATGCAAGATTGCACGCGTTGCTTCACACATTCGAAAAAGCGTACAGAGAATGACATTGAATTGGAAAGGCTTCGTACAATACGACGCCGTGCTGAAAGGAGGTACAGGCGCACAAAGTCAATTCTTGACCACAGAGAAGCTCGGCGCATGCAAAAGAAAATAAGACGACGAATGGATAAGCTAGCAGATCAAAGATGGAAATGCTTTTGCGAGTCACTAGACCCCCGCAAGTCATTGTCCCGTGTGTGGCGTACCCTACGGGGTCTTTGCTCAAGACCCCAGCAACGACACCCTTTTAACGCCCTTGCTCTCTATCAAAACCGCCGCGAGATAGACGTTGCAGAGGAATTTTGCGCGAAAATCGCCGGCGGCACAGTTTCAGTCCCTGACGTGGCTTTAAGCGACATCCCCGGTCCACGAGATACCAATATGGAGGCTCCATTCTCTATGGAAGAGTTAGAAGCTGCTATGGCGCTCTGTAGGTGTTCGTCTTCACTAGGGCCCGATGGCATAACATATACTGCTTTGCGCCACCTAGGCCGAGAAGCACGAAGAGAACTCCTCAGCCTTTTTAATAGTTCATGGCAAGATGGTGTCGTCCCACAGGAGTGGAAACGCAGCCGCCTGGTACCTCTACTGAAAGCAGGAAAGTCGCCGCTCGAACTGGCATCGTATCGGCCTATAGCACTTGCTAGCTGCGTCGGGAAACTCATGGAACGCATGATCCTCATGCGTCTCGAATGGTACCTAGTACACCACAAGATTTACCCTGATTCTATGGCGGGATTTCGACGAGGCCGTTCATCGATTGACAGTGTCATCGATTTAGTGTCATCTGTAGAACAGCAAAAATCATGGAAACGGTTATCAGTAGCGCTCTTTCTGGACGTGAAAGGCGCTTACGACAACGTTTCCCATCAACCCATTCTAGACGCACTTTTGACAATTGAACTAGGAGGGCGAGTATATCGATGGATCAGAAACTACTTGACACAAAGGTCCTTGTTCGTACGTACGGAAGATGGTCCGACTACCGACCACTACATATGCCGAGGAGTTCCCCAAGGTGGAGTCCTAAGCCCTATTCTTTTCAACCTCGCGCTTCTTGGACTGGCCGAATCCCTACCGGAAACAGTGAGTGTCTCCATCTACGCTGACGACATCTGCACCTGGTCATCAGCGGTCACTCGTCTGCAGGTTCGCGCAAGGCTGCAGAAAGCAGCAACACAGGCATCTCACTATCTTCAGATACAAGGCCTTACCATCCCAGCAGAAAAATGTGCGTTAGTCGCTTTTACACGAAAACCAATGTCTCGTTATCCAGTATGCATTAATGGCCAGCCTATCTGCTACAAGAGAAATCATCGGTTTTTGGGTGTCATTGTGGACCGGGACCTCTCTTGGAGCCCTCATGTTGCCCAATTGAAGAAGAAGCTAATATCTATTGTTCATGTATTCATGTTTATCGCCGGGAAAACATGGGGATCGTCAGTGGGCTCCATGCTACAGTTATATCGAGCACTTTTTATCGGATTGCTACGTTATAGTTCTCCCGTGCTTGCTAAAACATGCAAGTCAAATCTTCGGGAACTACAGAGCGTGCAAGCACAGGCACTACGTGTTTGCCTAGGACTTCCGCGGAGCGCCTCAACAGCAGGAACCATTATAATGGCTCGAGACCATCCGATCACAACTTACATTAGCATCGACACGCTTAGGGCCCATGTTCGTCATATTTCACGCATGCAATCAAGCTCTCTTGCCTGCCTGCCAGAACGACGACCACAGGCGTCTTTCTCCAACGAGGTCAGCGTCCATCGTGCCTGTCTACCATCGGGCTTCACACCCTCAGCACGTTCAACCTCAGCTTTGTGGTGTTTAGAACAACCTCAAGTGCGTCTCACAGTTCCAGGGATAAGAAAGAAGACCAACCTGCCTACCTTGGCCTTGAAGCAAGCAGCTCTGGATTGTTTGAAAACTTTCTACTTTGACCGAGTTCACATATATACGGATGGCTCTTCCACTCAGACCAGCTCCACCGGCGCAGTGGTTATACCATCACGTTCAATTAGCGTCCAATACAAGATTTCTCACATGACAACATCGACCGGATCGGAGCTTGTTGCCCTCCGAGGTGCCGTTGATTACATTAACAACCAACCCGCTAATCGGTGGGCAATATTCTGCGATTCGAAGGCGGCCTTGCAATGTCTTCTATCATCTCTTCGTCGTGGGTCGTGTGAACAACTAGTGTCGGAGATACGAGAAATGCACCATCGTATGATAGCGAAAGGACACGACGTCGTGTTTCAGTGGCTGCCTGGCCATTGCGGTATCTCCGGCAACGACCTCGCTGACGAGGCTGCTAGGAAAGCACACGAAGGAGCAACCCTTGTGTCTGTACCTTTATCGTGGACCGACGCAGCCCAACACCTAAGCAAGGTAGCACACCGTATGACATTATAGAAGTTGCACACACCTGAATTCACCCAAGAACGATTGCATTCCCTCGACCCCTCTATGCAACTGCGGCTGTTACCAGGACTTCTGCGAAATGAGGAAACAATGCTGTGCCCCTTACGCTTGGGCGTCGCATTCACCAATTCATATACATTTTTGATTGGAATGACTGATAGCGCCGACTGTAATGCCTGTGGTGCGGAGGAAACTATAGAACATCTACTGTGCTACTGCCCATCTTTTCAAAACGAAAGACATGACCTCTGCACAGCTCTCAATCAGCTGGATAGAACACCGTTCACCTTGAAGAAGATCTTGGGACCATGGCCTCACATATCGCAGCTACAAAAGGCCACAAAAGCTCTGCTGCGATATTTGAAGGCTACTGGACTGAGTCAGCGTCTGTGATCTGGACTGAGTGACCAAACGATATCCCAAGTGGACTTGCTCTTCTTCTTTTAATCTTTCCGTCCCCTTTTTTCTTTCCCCAGTGTAGGGTAGCCAACCGGGCTCAGTCCTGGTTAACCTCCCTACCTTTCCTTTATCATTTGCTCTCTCTCTCTCTGCCAGTTCACTCACACTTTCACATCCAAAAACATTTGCCACAAAGTCCAGGCACAGTTCCACTGATGTTTACCAATTCATCCCCACTTTCACGTCCAAAAATATTTGGCACACAGTCCAGGCAGAGCTTCATAGATAAACAGCTTGAGAGCAAGCACCCTACTGATTATTGTGCAGTCCCGCTGCTGGAAATAGAACTGCCGCACATGCTGGTAGTGGTTTCAGTGTGGACACACTTGCTGCCCTGGACAGGTATGCTCAGATATCTGCACTGGTGCTCCATTTTGTCGAAGTAGACACATTGATGCACTACGCTGGTAATTGAAATGTTTTGAATGCACAAGTATTGGCTTCACCAGAAAGACTTGCCCACATACCACCACTGGCATATATATGCACTTGCTCTTCACTCAGTAGCATTGAACTTAAAGTGTTCCCTATGTGGGAGCCATGTGTAAAACCGGTGTCACACGACCACTCTCGATCGCGATCACGCCCGATCCGGATCGAAATTATCGATGCGACTGGCTCACTCTCGTAGTTTGCGCAGAGGAGCCAATCACGACCGAGAAATTCGATTTGTAACGGACTGGATAGCGGCTAAAAGAGCCCCGTGTGAAACCGGTATCAAATAATGCACAGACGTACGCTAGGAAAATGTGTTGCACAAGGACAAAGAACTGCGACATGCCCTGTTGCGCGCGAACAGAACACACACACACACACACACACACACACACACACACACATATATATATATATATAAAACTGCGAGAGCGCTTCGCGAACTCCATGCGCACACATGGCACCCGCACGAACTCGGCAGGCCGCCGTAAAGCGCGAAGGGCGCACAGCGTACATTCCGACACATGTCCCAAACTGCAAACAATAGTACTACCTAAAGCATACAGGTTATTTTATACCAAGGGCATACTTGACTCACGTATGCAGTATCCACAAGCGAGTTATGCAGCGTACATGCTGTATCCATTCGCCAAATGGTAAAATTGATAACAAGCACAAAGCTACAAGAGACTCAATACATTACGACCATTTGAGGCGTCAAATAAAATCGAATTTGGCCGTTTCATATATTGGACACAATATATGGACACATGTGGTACCCGGTAATACCATGAAATACCCATCACGTGGTTAAAGGGGGCGAAAACACGATCGAGAACCTGAAGCGCAAACGATAAAAGCACGGTATGGTGCACGCAAAATTCTGTCAGTGCGCTGTAGCGCGAGGGAAGAAAATAGGGTAAGCACTTGACCTCACCTTTTTGGATACAGCACTAGTACTGAATCATTAAAAAAAGAAAGCCTGTTTGAACCAGTTCCCTTGTCGGCAACACTCTTGCTAAACGGGAGACTAAAATAGCACGATGACGGCTCTATTGCGGAGATCGGCAAGGTGTGCACAGACAGAAATTTTGCCGCCTTTCTTCGCATTCTGCAAAATGCTTTCTTGTTAGAATCACGCATAGCCGCCGATCCCGACGCTAGGGACACACAGGCACGATTTCGTCCCTCTAACTTTCGTCCTTATACTGTCCTTAACGCCTTAATTACAGCGTCAGTGAAAAGGCGCCTCACACAACAGGACAATGAACTTGAAGAGCTGATTAGTGCCCTCCACTCTGCGCCCTCCAATTGAAAACACTACTGATTTCCAAATTAAACTACACAAACAGATCGCACAACCCAAACTAATCACAGAATGTCGTTTTCTTGACGGCAAAACCTTGCAACACTTACATGACAAATGGCAGTGGCAGCACATTCAGAACAGCCGCTATATCATACCACAGCGTAATGCAAGTGCGATAACGCTATTATGCCCGGCTCAAACAGATCGCACAACCCAAACTAATCTCAGAATTTCGTTTTCTTGACAGCAAAGCACTGCAACGCTTACATGACAAAGGGCAGCGGCAGCACATTCAGAACAGTCGCAAACAGATCATAGTGCCATGCGAGTGCGATAACGCAACTATGCCCGGCTTCACGAATAACATGGCCGCCTTGGTCACATAACAATTGAAAACACTACTGATTTCCAAATTAAAACCACACAAACATATCGCACAACCCACACTGATCACAGCATATCGTTTTCTTGACAGCAAAACACTGCAACACTTACATAGCAAAGGGCAGCGGCAGCACATTCAGAACAGCCGCAAACACACCACAGCGCAATGCGAGTGCGGTGACGCGACGACGTCATGACGACGCGACTATGCTCGGCTCGCCCGGCATCACGAATCACGTGGCCACCTTGGTCACATGATTTGACGACGGTATCGCCACCTTGCGCAATGTTGGATCGCGTTGATGGGTTGTTGAATATTGTAGAAGCCGCTAAAGAGGCTGACGCGCCGTGGCGTGGCGGTGGCGCCTTGAGTCGTTTTCAAAACGTATTCACCCCTCGTTTTCAAGCTGCCTGGCTTCCAACGTTATCAAAACGTATTCACCCCTCGTTTTTAAGCTATCTTGTTTGAAACGTCTTTGATGCGTCGATTTTGGTCAAAAATCCGTTTAAGACGTTAAATCCCTTAATACGACGTTTTCAAGACTTTGTGTGCTACCTGGGCAGGGTGATTTGGTATATGAAAGCTACTGCACTGAACTGTTGACAACTGATATGAAATACGGGCAAACAGTCGGCTCGGCCACGCAGCGGCCAAGTCGAGAGTTAGTCGGTACATTGGCCACTGTATTGAATTATGCCGCGGTTGCTCAGTGGCTATGGTGTTAGGCTGCTGAGCACGAGGTCGCGGGATCGAATCCCGGCCACGGCGGCCGCATTTCGATGGGGGCGAAATGCGAAAACACCCGTGTACTTAGATTTAGGTGCACGTTAAAGAACCCCAGGTGGTCAAAAATTTCCGGAGTCCCCCACTACGGCGTGCCTCATAATCAGAAAGTGGTTTTGGCACGTAAAACCCCATATATTATGTATTGAATTATCACGTATCTCCTTATCATGCATCTTATGGCAAGAACTGTCCACGTAGACGCACTGTTTACATGTCGGCATGTAAGTACACTGTAAACGGAAATAACTCCCACGTGGTAGTATAATGCTTGTCGTCTAGCGACTCCCCGGTTGGGAGCTTTTATGCTCCGTATGATCGGAGAAACGTTTTTACTCCGTGCGAGGGGAATTTTTGAGTGGTATCATGGGAGTTTTTTTTTTCTCTCTTTTATATTTTTTATTTTGCACTGAACTGAGTTTTTTCGAGATGCAACGGAGGTACAAAAAGAGTTATCGCGTTAGCTCGCGTGAAGATTTTCATATGCAGAGGCTGCTGCTCAAATTTCGATATATACGCACAAGACCACGTCAAATTCAACGAAACAAGTCAACGAAAGCACATAAATAATGACATACATAAAAATTTGAGAAACGTCCAATGCACAACTTTGAAAGATATCCAACGTACACGCGACACACAAGAAGCAACGCTGTCAGTATATAAAGCCACGATACTGTGTGCCTCGAAATGGCCTAGGGATCAGCTGGGCTATTTTCAGAATTACGACTGACTTACACGTATATACGAGATCTGCCGCTCTGAAGTTAACAGAATACCTTAATCAACACAACACTGTTAATTCAGAATAGTGTAAAAAACCTAAGGCGTAATTTTTCAAAATTAGCATGCCATTCTGTAAGTGCTGAAGCGACTTCACACACTGCCGGCGTTCGC